>NC_084734.1:87039128-87199128 GCF_033978785.1 Entelurus aequoreus | reverse complement strand
TACTCTGTGTGTGTGTATGTATATATAAATTATTACATGCACGCACACACACAGAGGAAGTGCTTTTATTTTGTAGCATTTGCGTGCACTTCCTCTTCAGGCAGCAGACACGAGGAGGGACATTTTTGAGTTGGCTTAATTGGTCAATTTAATTCAATTAATTAATTCAAAATAATTAATTACAATAAGTAGTGTAAACTTAAAAAGTTGTTAAAAGTTGTACTTACTTAAAAATGTTGAGGGTGAGTAACATTTTCCTTCTTTTTAAGTTTATTAAACTTGTTATTTTTAATTCATATTAACTTGTTTGCAGATTATATAACTGCTACTTAAAATCATTAATTAATTCAAAATGATTAATTACAATAAGTAGTGTAAACTTCAAACGTTGTTAAAAGCAGGGGCGGATTAAGAAATTTTGGCCCCCTGGGCCTGACATGGTCTTGGCCCCTCAACCCCCCGCGCGTGTGGGCGCACACACACGCACGCACTATGCAAGAAATACTGTATACTGTGAACAGACATGCACACTGTACTGTACAGAAGAGTGCACATACTGCACACACACTATTAGGTATACCACACAGACACTGACAAGCACAGGTTTCACACAGACACAGGGGGAGGGGATAAATGGCCTAAAAATAAACATTTTTGAAAATGATTACGCCCACTTCAGTGATGGTGCATTGGGTCATTTGAGAGATATTATGTATTGGAAGTTGGTAGCTATCATGAAATAAACCCCCCAACCCACCCAAAAAACTAAATCGGACATGATTTTTGCCCCCTTTTCCTCCCTTCTATCATTAAAAATAAAATAATATCTTAGGAAAACACATTGGCATAACGGCAGCTGTGCAGCAAATTGAGGCTCAAAGTCTGTATCTATTTGTGGTTAAGCTTGAGGAGAAGGAGAAAGGTAAAATGATAACATGCATCGGAGAGCACCACAAAGAAAGGTGTAGGCCAGTTCATGGTACAAGGGCTGCATGCAGGTCAAGATAGCCCATTTCCAAGAATGCTATAGTGGCTGGACAGGCACTGGACATGTCCTGAACTCAGTGTCAGACGTGGCTGCCGAATACTTGGATGAAGTGAAGCAGCTGACAGATCTCATGCTGCCCCATCTGAAGACTGTCCTGGCCAGGCAGAGGATGGATGAGGAGACCTTCCCAATGGACCCTGTCAGTGAACAGGCTAGTAACATTGATGGCACGCCTGTGCACAACATTGGGATGGAGAGACAATGTGGCAAGGTGGACTACAAACTGAAGAAGTTGGGCACACTGAACGCAGTCAATAGGTCAATAATTTTACAGAAGAGCCAGGAGCTTCAGAGGTTTCAAGGCAGCAGCACAAGCAAAAAGGGAGGTTGAACTCAACTGGAGTAAATTCATGAAGGCAAAATTCGAGAGTAGGGCAGATGAGAAACAAGAGATGGCTCAAAGAAAGGAGAGTAAGAGACTAGACATGCTGGACACACTGAAATCTTTTGATGGCCCCTTCACGATAGTGGGGAAGTTGAAAAGTTCCTTGTGGATGAAAGTCTGCACAAGAATGCAAAGCTGCAGAGAATGAAGCTTGAGGTTCAGTTTGCCAGAGAAAGCACCAAGCTTCTGCCTAAAGTCAATCCTATCTTCACAATCCAGGTGACACTTCCCAGAAATGGCAAAAGTGCAATTCTCCAAGTCATAATGGATACTTAGAATTTTATGGTGGTGGTAAGTATTCATGAAAACAGGTAGCCTAACATTAGTGAATGGGTGAATTCTGGAAATAACCTAAAAATCTTACACAGTGCACCTTTAAGCAAGGGGTTTCTTTCGTGCTTTCAATTTTGCAAAATCATCCACCACATCATTGAAGTCCAACTCTCTTGTCAGCTCACTCTCAATTGCCATTAGAGATAACGCATTTAATCTTTTCTGAGTCATTCTTGTGCGCAGCTCATTTTTTACTCTTGACAAAAGAGAGAATGAGCGTTCTCCCTCACAGTTACTGACCGGTAGAGTGAGAAAAATCTGTAGCGCAATGTATGTATTAGGAAACGTAGGCTGTAGTCCAAAATGTATTATTGTTTTGAGCAGTCCTGAAGGGGTCCTCTCCTCATCAGTGTTGTTGAGCTGTATAAAAGATTTGAACTGTATAAGCTCCTGTCCAAGACTTTCATTGAGGTCAGATGGGTATGATTCAGTGAGAATCTTGGCCTTGTGAAGGACTGAAGCATTGGACTCTGTATCCAAAGAGAAAAGGACACTGAACAAATTGTTCAGATGTTTGTAGGCCTCCAGACGGTGATTAAGGCTTGAACTCAGTTGATCAATAGAGGCAATAAATGTCTCTATTTGAAACAGTTGCCTTCCCTCAAGCACAACATCTGGGGATGCTGATTCATCAGCAAACTTTTTACGTTTCCTCGTCCGTTCAGCCCTGTAAGATGGGGTGCCACCCAACATGTTTAAGGCTTTCTGCTCAAAATGATCAAATAGATCTCTTTGGGAGAGAACAAAGGTGCGCAGAGATTCCAGCAATCTAACTGCTGTACCAAGGTCCATGTCTGCTTTTTGAAGTTGCAGACTTGTGGCCTGAAATCTGGACAGAACAGTGTCCCAAAAGCCTGCCATGAAGGCCATCTCAAGTGAATCCAGCTTCCGCACTAGACTGTCAGCTTCAGTTCGTGTGTCTCGTTTCTCTGTGTCATCAGTGGAAATAACCTGTAGTGCTGCTTTTATTTTACTGTAGTTCTGCCACAGTGCTTTGGTAGATTCTGCACGGCAACTCCAACGCGTGTTGGATAAAGCTTTAAGTGTGAGATCTATGTTGGAATTGCCAAATACCCTGTCCCATCGGTGTGTGGATGCAGTTGTGAAGTTGTAAATAGACTGAATCAAGTCAAAATACTTAGAGACTTCATTTCCACATCTGTCAATGCTGTTGACTCCCACCAAATTCAAAGAGTGAGCTGCACATGGAATATAGTGTATTAATGGGTTGCTTTTCTTTAAGTGAGCCTGCAACCCATTATACCTCCCTGACATGTTGCTGGCATTATCATAAGCCTGCCCCCTGCAATTTGACAGCTCTAACCCTAGATTTTCCAACACAGACATGACACAGTTAGCCAAACTTTCACCTGTATGGCTAGTAATGGGCTCAAAACCCACAAAGCGTTCAACAACACTGCCCTCTTTGCTAACAAAACGGAATATGAATGTCAATTGGTCCACATGAGATAAATCTGGGGTTGAATCCACAATGATAGAGTAGTATTTGCTTGCTTGCAGTTCATCTGCTATAGCCTGTTTGGTTTTTGCACCCATCAATTCAATGAATTCCTCACAAATGGTGGAGGACAGATATGAGGTATTACCTCGACCCATCTGCCCAAACTTTCTGATGTGATCCTTTAGAAAGGGATCAAATTCAGCCAGGACCTCCAGAATACCAAGGTAGTTCCCATTGAGAGGAGACCCTAACGATTCATTTTTACCCCTAAATGCAAGGCCCCTTTCTGCAAGGAATTTAATGACTGCAACAACTCTTTGTAACACCTGCCTCCAATAGCTGCTCTCTGCCTGAAACTGTTTGAACAGGTCTGCATCAACTGTGGCACCTTTGGCGCGGTTCAAGACTGCTTGCATGCAGGTTATGTGCTCAGCACTTCGCTCATGTTCACCAAATCTTTCTGAGTGTTTCCAATCACAATAGCCTGTCACAAAAGAATGCGTTTTTGGGGAAAACAGTTTGCATGCAAAGCAGTAAACATTACCAGTAGAGGGAGAGTACATCAGCCACTCTCTTTGTACTCGTTGTCCATTGGGCAAGTGTGAAGTAAAATGTTCATTGTTTAGGCATCGGGTTTTGCCTCCTAGCCCACTGTTCCTCACAGAAGCTGGATAATGGCTGTGACGGTTGTGAAATGATTTTGCACCTCTTTGAATAAGAACTTCCTTCATTGACTCAGTGAGGGTCTCAGCCCATTTAGCGGGATCACTAGGTAGAGTTGTCACTGTAGATGGTGTTGAAGAAAGATTCAGCTCATTTTCTATGCTGTCCAGAGGTGCAGTGACCTCACATTCATCCGAGCAACTGGCTACTGCTGAATTGGTTGAATCATAAGCATCAGAAGCATTTGGTTCAGTGTCTACACTTGTAGTGGTCTCAGGATCTTGGGAGCTACATGCTAGCTCAGGTGCATTGCTAACCTTAGCTGAATTTGCAGTAGCATTTATAGAATTGCTTTCAGCAGATGTCTTTGTACTGAAGAAGCTGGAGATATTTGGAACACTCTCAAGTAAAACTGATTCCTTTTTTTTCTTTTCTTGCTGAATTTTTTTTCTAGCTCCTCCACTTAAACGTTTATGATCCATATTTCCCTTCTTTCTTTGCACATTGGCTCTTTGCCTATCACAACAGATAAACCAACTATGTGTGTGTGTGTGTGTGTGTGTGTGTGTGTGTGTGTGTGTGTGTGTGTGTGTGTGTGTGTGTGTGTGTGTGTGTGTGTGTGTGTGTGTGTGTGTGTGTGAGTTTGTTTGTGTGTTTATGATCGGTGCTGCTTCCTTCAAGTGTGTGAGGTGATTTAGAAAACTAGCAACCCAGCATCAACACTCCAAAGCAGAGAATAACAGCTTACTAGCATAGACAATTGAGAGCAGAGAATCAACTGATTCGTCTGATAGACAGCAGGAGAGCAGAGTGGTCAGTGATGATCGAATCAAGAAAATGTCTAAATGGCAAGGGAACAGACTGATTTGTACTGAGGAGAAAGAGAGAGAGAGCCAATTACAGTGAAATATATTCCAAAAGAGCCAAGTGACTAGCTGAAGGCAGGGACAAATGCCTTGGAGTGACCAACAAGAGTGCAAAGTACCAAATGGCAAAATGTGGAAAGACCAACAGGCAGATCTGCTTTTACCTCTTATCTTCACAACCAAAAAGTTGCTAAATGATGTTTTCAGTCGCTAGCCAGGTATGGCCAAAAGACGCGAAATCTAGCGGCAAAGTCGGTCAATCACACTGACAGTGAAACAAATATTTTGAAAAGATAATAATTGTACACCTTTGTGCACTTTAGTCTTCTATCTAAATATTTTCACAAAGGACACCAAGGCAGCTTGCTAGCTATGATGGGAGCAACAATGTCTGATAGACAGCAGGAGAGCAGAGTGGTCAGTGATGATCCAATCAAGAAAATGTCTAAATGGCAAGGGAACAGACTGATTTGTACTGAGGAGAAAGAGAGAGCCAAGTACAGTTAAATATATTCCAGAGCCAAGTGACTAACTGAAGGCAAAGACAACAGCCAGATACCTTAGCAGAGACCAACAAGAATTCAAAGTACCTAATAGCAAGATGGCGAGACCAACACAATAAATTGTATTAGGATTTAATTTATTAACGTTAATCTTAACAGCCAAAAAGTTGCTGAATAATGTTTGTAGTCGCTAGCCAGGTATGCCCAAAACAAGAGTCGCTAAACCTAGCAGCAAAGTTGCTTAATTGCAACACACTCTAGGATTCAGGGGAATTAAGGATAATAAAGATATTAATTGTACAACTTTTTGTACTTTTTTTCTAGTTTTTTGAGTCGCCAGCCATGTATGGCCAAAAGTCGCTAATTGAATGCCAACGTTGCTTAATCGCCAACACACTGGGACTCACTGAAGGACTGACTGAATAAAAAAGATAATTAAGATAATTGTGTACTTTTCTCTTCTGATATTTTCTCTAAGGACCCCAAGCTATCTGCAAGCAGCAATAATGTCTGACAGACAGGAGAGCAGAGTGGTCAGTGATGAATGGCAAGGGAACAGGCTGATTTGTACTGAGGAGAAAGAGAGAGAGAGAGCCAATTACAGTGAAATATATTCCAAAAGAGCCAAGTGACTAGCTGAAGGCAGGGACAAATGCCTTGGAGTGACCAAGAAGAGTGCAAAGTACCAAATGGCAAAATGTGGGAAGACCAACAGGAAGATCTGCTTTTACCACTTATCTTCACAACCAAAAAGTCGCTAAATGATGTTTTTAGTCGCTAGCCAGGTATGGCCAAAAGACGCGAAATCTAGCGGCAAAGTCGGTCAATCACACAGTGAAACAAATAATTTTAAAAAGATAGTAATCGTACAATGTCTTGTACTTTTGTCTTCTTTCTTAATATTTCTCAAAGGACACCAAAATGTCGCTATCTGCAGGCAGCTTGCTAGCTATGATGGCAGCAACAATGTACCTTAGAGTGACTGACCAACAAGAGCTCAAAGTACCTAATGGCAAAATGTGGAGAGACAGACACAATAAATTGCATTAAGATGAAGAGAACTGTTGCTATTATTAATCTTAACATCAACCAGAAAGTCGCTAAATGTCACCAGCCAGGTATGGCCAAAAGTCGCTTAATTGGCCACACACAGTAACAGAGAAACTAACAAAAAAAAGATCATAAAGATAATAGTTGTACAACTGTGTGTACTTTTGTCTTCTTTCTAAATATTTTCCCAAAGGACACCAAAATGTTGCTATCTGCAGGCGGGAGCGTGCCTATGTTCCCCGGGTCCTATGTTCCCCGGGTCCTATGTTCCCCGGTTGTTCCTGGGTCTTTGTATGCGACCGGGGAACTTAGGACCCTTTTTCTAAAAAAGGGTCCTATGTTCCCTGCATTGTATCTGGCGAAATTGCGAAATTGTGCCCTGACCAAAAACCATCCCTAAACCTAACCTGTCACAGGGCGTTGTGGAGCACTTTTTTTTGGCGAAATTGTGCCCTGACCAAAACTATCCCTAAACCTAACCTGTCACAGGGCGTTGTGGAGCACTTTTTTGGCGAAATTGTGCCCTGACCAAAACCATCCTTAAACCTAACCTGTCACAGGGCGTTGTGGAGCACTTTTTTTTGGCGAAATTGTGCCCTGACCAAAACCATCCTTAAACCTAACCTGTCACAGGGCGTGCGGCAGCAGATAGAGCAACTCAAACGCGAACTTCCTTCCTTCGACAACTTAAACGCGTCTCTGTCATGCGTGTCTGCGTGCGTCTTACTTAGTCGCGCATTGGAAGCAGCGGGGAACATAGAACCCTTTTCTGGAAAAAGTGTTGTACGTTCCCCGCAGCGGGGAACATAGAACCCTTTTTTTTAAAAAGGGTCCTTAGTTCCCCGGTAGAGGGGAACATAGGACCCGGGTAACATAGGGACGGGGAACATAGGGATGACCCGCTGCAGGCAGCTTGCTAGCTATGATGGCAGCAACGATGTCTGCCAGACAGGAGAGAGTGGTCAGTGACGATCGAATCGAGAAAATGACAAAATGGGTCAAAGACCAAAAAGTTATTAACTGACAGCAGTGACAAATGTCAGACTGTAAACTTTCTCGAAAGAAAAGGACAAAATGGGAAGATGCTGATAATAACAGCAAAATGGAAAATATAAGAATTTCCAAGTAATGCTCAACTCAAGTGTGTGTGTGTGTGTGTGTGCGCGCGTTAAACTTCTTGTTGAATGATTTCAAATTATCTCTGAGTCTGAACTGAGGGAAAGGAAACCAAATTTTGAGCAGTCTCTCACGAGTTCAAAATACCAAATGAGGAGATTCTAAAAGAACAGACCGGTTTATGAAAGACTTGATGGGGGAGGGGCACAGCTAAGAATACTTGAGTGAGATTCTGTGATCCAAATTCGAGATAGAGCTTTTTGATAATGATAATTTGTCAGAGTAAGGTTGTGTAATCAAAATTTGAGAATGAGCTTTGTCAATCAATCAAGAATATTTGCATTAAGTTCTGTGATCAAAATTCAGAAACAACCTTTAATAATTGATAAAGAATATGTGAGTGAGGTTGTGTGATCCATCCAATTTGAGAATTAGCTTTGATAATAATGATTGAGAGCCTCTGGCCCTCTGTGGATCATGGCCGCGGGGCCAATTTTGCCTGGCCCCTTGGGGCCTCTGTGGGTCGTGGCCGCGGGGCCAAGTTGGCCTGGCCCCTTGGGGCCTCTGACCCTCTATGGATCGGGGCCAAGTTGGCCTGACCCCTCGGGGCCTCTGGCCCTCTATGGATCATGGCCGCGGGGCCAAGTTGGCCTGACCCCTTAGGACCTCAGGCCCTCTGTGGGTCGCGGCCGCGGGGCCAAGTTGACCTGGCCCCTTGGGGCCTCTTACCCTCTATGGATCGTGGCCGCGGGGCCAAGTTGACCTGGCCCCTTGGGGCCTCTGGCCTTCTGTGGCTCGCGGCCGCGGGGCCAAGTTGGCCTGGCCCTTTGGGGCCTCTGGCCTTCTGTGGGTCGTGGCCGCGGGGCCAAGTTGGCCTGGCCCCTTGGGGCCTCTGACCGTCTATGGATCGTGGCCGCGGGGCCAAGTTGACCTGGCCCCCTGGGGCCTCTGACCCTCTATGGATCGTGGCCGCGGGGCCAAGTTGGCCTGGCCCCTTGGGGCCTCTGACCGTCTATGGATCATGGCCGCGGGGCCATGTTGGCCTGGCCCCTTGGGGCCTCTGGCCCTCTGTGGGTCGCGGCCGCGGGGCCAAGTTGACCTGGCCCCTTGGGGCCTCTTACCCTCTATGGATCATGGCCGCGGGGCCAAGTTGGCCTGGCCCCTTGGGGCTTAAGATTATTATTTTTGCAAAAGTAGTTTTGCTTGGGTCGCGGCCGCGGGGCCAAGTTGGCCTGGCCCCTTGGGGCCTCTGGCCCCCTGGGCCTGGGCCCGGTAGGCCCGGTCATTAATCCACCTATGGTTAAAAGTTGTACTTACTTAAAAATGTTGAGTGTGAGTAACATTTTCCTTCTTTTTAAGTTTACTAAACTTGTTATTTTCCTTCTTTTTAAGTTTACTAAACTTGTTATTTTTAATTCATATTAACTTGTTTGTAGATTATGTAACTGCTACTTAAAATCATTAACTCACAGTTACTTAAAACTCAGTGGATTAAACATAATTTTGTCTTATTTTGAAAGAACAAATCATTAGATCGGATTTAAGAATACATTAAGAATGAATCAATCGCATTATAGATTTATATTGTTATTTATTATACTCTGTGTGTGTGTATGTATATATAAATTATTACATGCACGCACACACACAGAGGAAGTGCTTTTATTTTGTAGCATTTGCATGCACTTCCTCTTCAGGCAGCAGACACGAGGAGGGACATTTTTGAGTTGGCTTAATTGGTGAATTTAATTCAATTGTAATTTAAAAGCACATTTAACATAAACTCCAAATATTTACGATCTGTTATACTCAAATATTTTGAGTTTATGACCTCCAAAAATATGTGGCACCTGATTGCCTCACTTTTTTTTAAGGTTCTGCTTACTTTATTCAGGATTACAGTGCATATTTTCCTGCAAGGCGCTCATGAGTCTCAAATGGCTTCTCAGCTGAATTCCATTCATAGCTTGTCATCTCCAGAAGTACAGATAGTGTTAGAGGAGGGGAAAGAACCTGCCACAAACTTGTATTTTATTTGGAAACGTTTGACACACTTTCCCCCGGCTAACAGATGTAAAAAAAAAATAAAAACTGTAACATTTCATGGAGCTTGCCTGCATGTGCTGATGTTGATATGCATGTCTTAATTAAGCACAAATGTACAATATTTCCATAACATCCCAATGGAAGGCCATCTTGGAATCGGGAGAATAACTTCTCTTTTGTTGCCACGGCAACCGTGGACGCCTGTAGTGCAGTGGCGGACCAGCCAGGACACCTCTTATGTGTTTTACAGACTTTTCACATTTAGAAGTAGTAGAATTGTGTATGAGGCCGAAGTCTCTAACTGTCTTCGCTACTATAAGATTTGAGAAAAAGAGAGAAGAGGTGAGCTACATTTGGTAAACATGTCGACCGTACAGACAGTCATTGTCCTTGTGCTGTTTTGTGGTGGTTTTGACATTAAATAGAGGCACAATGTCTGACTAACAGTTTTAAAAATACTAATATTGGAAGGGTTGGAATCGGGGGATTCGATTTGATTCTTGTAACGATTCGATTCAGAATCAATTCTCGATTCAAAGCGATTTTTGATTAAAAATCAATATTTTTTTTTAAATTAATAGTAGGTGCCAGTTCTATGATTAACTTAATTCCTCCACAAAACAGATAAACAACTCTGATTAATTTCTACATTACTTTAAAAAAAACAAAAAAACTGGTTTCGTGGAATAAAATTCAAACATTTAATAAAGTCAAAATACAAATAAGGCAACAAAAGAAGTATCTAACAGGTTTCTTGTCTAAAGTAAATCTGTACAGCAGATATGGACATCTACATCACAAACATGATTTGCCAGAGTGCCTTGACAGGACAGATACAAAAATTAATTTGACGAGATTTGGCATCTTTACACATGGAAATTGGGTTTGAAGTTCAAAATGTGGTATCGAAATCAGATCCAGATAAAACTTTTGTTGACATCACAGCTCCAAACTTTGCTTTCACATCACAAATAGTTGTAATATTATTTGGAAATACTGTACTTGAAGGCCTACTGAAATTAATTGTTTTCATTTAAACGGGGATAGCAGATCCATTCTATGTGTCATACTTGATCATTTCGCGATATTACGATATTTTTGCTGAAAGTATTTAGTAGAGAACAACGACGATAAAGTTTGCAACTTTTGGTCTCTGATCAAAAAAAGCCTTGCCTGTACCGGAAGTAGCGTGACGTCACCGGAGTAAGGACTACTCATATTTTCCTATTGTTTACACCAGCAGCGAGAGAGATTCGGACCGAGAAAGCGACGATTACCCCATTAATTTGAGCGAGGATGAAAGATTTGTGGATGAGGAATGTTAGAGTGAAGGACTAGAATGCAGTGCAAGACTTATCTTTTTTCGCTCTGACCGTAACTTAGGTACAAGCTGGCTCATTGGATTCCACACTATCTCCTTTTTCTATTGTGGATCACGGATTTGTATTTTAAACCACCTCGGATACTATATCCTCTTGAAAATGAGAGTCCAGAACGCGAAATGGACACTCACAGTGACTTTTATCTCCATGACAATACATCGGCGAAGCTCTTTAGCTACTGGGCTAACGTGATAGCATCGGGCTCAAATGCAGATAGAAACAAAATAAATAAACCCCTGACTGGAAGGATAGATAGAAGATCAACAATACTATTAAACCATGGACATGTAAATACACGGTTAATTATTTCCAGCCTAGCGAAGCTTAAAAATGCTGTTGCTAACGACGCCATTGAAGCTAACTTAGTAACGGGACCTCACAGAGCTATGATAAAAACATTAGCGCTCCACCTACGCCAGCCAGCCCTCATCTGCTCATCAACACCCGTGCTCACCTGCGTTCCAGCGATCGACGGCGCGACGAAGGACTTCACCCGATCATCCGTGCGGTTGGCGGCTAGCGTCGGCTAGCGTCGGCTAGCGTCGGCTAGCGTCGGCTAGCGTCGGCTAGCGTCGGCTAGCGTCGGCTAGCGCGTCTGCTATCCAAGTCAAAGTCCTCCTGGTTGTGTTGCTGCAGCCAGCCACTAATACACCGATCCCACCTACAACTTTCTTCTTTGCAGTCTCCATTGTTCATTAAAGAAATTGCAAAAGATTCACCAACACAGATGTCCAGAATACTGTGGAATTATGAAATGAAAACAGAGCTTTTTTGTATTGGATTCAATGGGGTACCGATACTTCTGTTTCACTGGCTACGTCACACGCATACGTCATCATCCAAAGCCGTTTTCAACCGGAAGTTTGGCGGGAAATTTAAAATGTCACTTTATAAGTTAACCCGGCCGTATTGGCATGTGTTGCAATGTTAAGATTTCATCATTGATATATAAACTATCAGACTGCGTGGTCGCTAGTAGTGGCTTTCAGTAGGCCTTTAAATGTCCCTACAAGAAGATTCATGCATGAAAATCCCAGCTTTAGCCGTATTTGATTGATGAAATACATTCTTAGTGCAAGAATGACTAAGGCACGTTTGCTGGACATACCGTGTCAGTTGTTTCCGACACCCTCTTACAAGGTCTCTCCGTTATGTCCATGTGTAATAAACACAGTCATGCTGATCCTACACTAGATGAACTGCCAGGTTTGGTCCTTGGAGGCTTCTGTAGTTTATAGTCTGAATCACGGCAGACAAAGTCAGTGCCGGCTTTTTGTGGCCCTAAACACGATTTGGTCTGCGGTCTATCAAATGACACATCTCAGCGGCGTACGAGTGTGGTCCAGGGCTTTTGTAAAGTTTTTAAGGTCAAATTAAGAATGTCTAAGACACCACCCATGGGACATACGAAATGGTTCAAACACTTCACTCGACACAGACGTCATAACGTCATCAAAGCTCACCTTTAAGCTGTCACACACAGAACCGACATTTTGACAGAAAAGTAGGACTATAATAAATCTATAGCAGAGGAAAAAGTTGTGTACAAGTTTCACTTCTGCGTCTCATTGCCCATAACTGTGGTGCGTTCAAGGACTCCTGATTAAAGTTGAAAACAGAGGCTTCACTAGTTTTTAAAGACATCTTAACTACCAGGAGATGCACTAATAATAATAATATAATAATTTATTATTATGATTCATATTATCCACTGAAGATAATTTGATGTTTATTAGACCATCTTTACTTCACACTATAAAGGAAAAAAATTACAGATTTATAATCATATTTAGGTAAAATTGTAGTTGTATGATTATTTAAATTCATATTCTGGCCACATTATGTTTGAATTGTTAGCTTTTTTTGTGGGGGGGAAAAAAACGAACTTTTTAAAAAAAAAAACATGTTTTATTTAGATATGATAATCTAATCCAGGGGTCCCAAAACTTTTTAACTCGGGGGGCCACATTGGGTTAAAACAATTTGGCCGGGGGCCAGGCTGTAATATATACACTCAGCATCAAGGGTTGGAATCGGGGGGTTAAATCACCAAAAAATTATTCCCGGGCGTGGCCACCACTGCTGCTCACTGCTCCCCTCACCTCCCAGGGGGTGATCAAGGGTGATGGGTCAAACGCAGAGAATAATTTTGCCACACCTAGTGTGTTTGTGACTATCATGGGTACTTTAACTTTATATATATATATATATATATATATATATATATATATATATATATATATATATATATATATATATATATATATATATATATATATATATATATATATATATATATATATATATATATATATGTGTGTGTGTGTGTGTGTGTGTGTGTATATTAGGGCTGCAACAACTAATCGATTAAATCGATTAAAATCGATTATAAAAATAGTTGGCGATTAATTTAGTAATCGGTTCGTTGGATCTATTCTATGCGCATGCGCAGAGGCAGTTTATTTTTTTATTTGTTTTTATTTAATTTTTTTATAAGCCTTTATTTATAAACTGCAACATGTACAAACAGCTGAGAAACAATAATCAAAATAAGTATGGTGCCAGTATGCTGGTTTTTTTTCCAATAAAATACTGGAAAGGATAGAAATGTAGTTTGTCTCTTTTATCCGATTATTAATCGATTAATCGAAGTAATAATCGACAGATTAATCGATTATCAAATTAATCGTTAGTTGCAGCCCTAGTATATATATATATATATATATATATATATATATTTTATATATATATATATAATGCATTTTCTCTCTCTCTCTCTTTCTTTTTCTCTTTCTCTTTCTCTTTCTCTTTCTCTTTCTCTTTCTCTTTCTCTTTCTCTTTCTCTCTCTCTCTATATATATATATATATACATATATATATATATATACATATATATACATATATATACATAGACATACATATATATATATATATAATATATATATATATATATATATATATATATATATATATATATATATATATATATATATATATGTATATATATATATATACATATACATATATATACATATACATATATATATACATATATATACATACATACATACATACATACATACATACATACATACATACATACATACATACAATAAAATATGATTAGCCTGAGCGGCTAGGAGACACCGAGAGTAACAAGCGGTAGAAAATGGATTAGAAGGGACAGATTTACTTTTTTCTAATTATACAAAAAATAATAATAATAATTTTTTTGGGACTTCCCGCAGGCCGCAGTTTGGGGACCGATGATCTAATCTTTAAACACTCAAAAACCTAATGAAGGTTTATACATGAGTTTTAAAAGGCTGGTTTCAACCAAATCCATGAAATAATAAATAAATAATAGTTGTTTAGTGCATGTAAACATACCAAGTGTGTGTGTAAGCTACTGAGAAATGACTTGATCCCTTTATTGGACTCAACCGGCAAGTGTTTATGCCAGGGGCCGACCCTGGGCGCACTCCACGAAATGTCCTGGAAAGCTCATTCGCCACGTTTGACACGTTCCCTCGCTCATGCAGCCAACAAGCGATGCCACCTGCACTGCCAGTCCAAAGAAACCCGGGACGTGGTCTTCATGCAGCGGATGGTCCTGGACGGCACGCGCTGCTCCTACAAGGACCCGCACAGCGTGTGCGTGCGCGGCGAGTGTGAGGTGAGTGAACACCACGTCACAAAGTTGTGAAAGGTGCTCCAACTCCGTGTTCGTGTGAGCAGAAAGTGGGCTGTGACGGCGTGGTGGGCTCCTCCAAGCAGGACGACAAGTGTGGCGTTTGTGGAGGAGACAACTCCAGCTGCAAAACCTTCAAGGACACAATCACTCGCACAGTCAAGAAGCAAGGTAGAGGCCCCAAGTGGACTTTCATCAGAGCCGTGCTCGGGCCTAAACCATATTTAGCTAAATGTTGCCCTCTAGAGGACTATTTGGAGCTCTGGGAGTTGCACTCTGTGGTCTTTATGAGGATCTAACAACAAACACTCTGATAAAATGATTAACATAGGCTTGTAAAAAAAAATGTGGTAACACTTTAGTATGGGGAACATATTCACCATTAATTAGTTGCTTATTAACATGCAAATTAGTAACATATTGGCTCTTAATTGGTCATTATTAAGTACTTATTAATGCCTTATTCTGCATGGCCTTATTATACAACCAGTATAATAACCTCAGAATTATTGCTTATTAGTACTAAGTAAGGCAGTTGTTGTATATGATTCTCCCTTTAATACCACTTAATGAATATAGTCTGTTCTTACATAACAAAACATACCTAACCCTAACCCTAACCCCTAACTCTAAATTAAGTGTTTGTTACTTAGAATATGTTCCCCTAGTGTCCAAATAACTCTAAATTAAGTATTTGTTACTTAGAATATGTTCCCCATACTAAAGTGTTACCAAAAAATTATATTTAACTAGATATGGGAATTCCTGAAGGAATTGCGTGTGAATGCTCTAATGCTGAAGTTGAACTGAAATGCAGATAGAATGTAGTATGAATGTAAGAATAGTTTGAATGTTGAAGAGTTTGAATTTCCAGGAAAAACGGAATTTGGTTTGGAATTTGGGAAAGTGTTGGTTTGAATGTCCAGGATGAGTGGAATGTGTTGATGTTGGAACAGTTTGAATAGGTTGAAAAAATGTGGGAATTGTGCAACTTGGAAAAATGTCCCATTCATTGAGCTGAATTGGTTGGTGTTGGAATTGTTTAAATCGGTGGAGAAATGTTGAAGTAGTAACATGTTGAATTGAGAAATAGTATATGTGAATTCCTAGAATTTCGGGAAAACCGGGAATTTTTACAGTTCAAAAAACAACTTTGTTTTTTGTCCTGATTAAGAGGAATGTTTTGACCGTGGAACGGTCGTTGAAATGTGTTGAAAAATGTGAAAGGAATAGTCGCCAGAAAAAAGGATGGAAATAGGGCTGTAGAAAAGCAGGCGTTCTGGAAAATCCTGGAATTTTTTTGAACTTGTAAAAATGGAACTTTGAATTTCCAGAATGGTGGAATATGTTGAAGGTGGAATGGTTTGAATAGGTTGAAAAATGTGGAAATGGTGGAAGTTTGAAAAATGGCCAATTCATTTTGAATGGGGAAAAATGTCCCGGAAAACTTGGAATTCTGGGAAATGTGGGAATTTTGGGAGTTTGTCAAGGGAAAGCCCGCAATTCCCGAATGGGCTGAACAGTTTGAAGTTGGAACGGTTTGAATCGGGTGAAAAATGTGCAAGTTAGAACGCGCCAAAATCTGAAGAAGAAGAATAAATAGATGAATTTTGGTGTAGAAAAGCAATTATTTCATCAAGCGTTTCATCATTTCAGGTTTCCTGAAAGTCCTTGAAATCCCCAGAGGAGCACGCCACTTACTGATCCAAGAGCTGAAAGCAACCACTCACATTTTTGGTACGACTTCAATGCACTTTGCGTGCCTGCATGTCAGTGTTATTAGTAGGTTTTATCTCGGTGTGTTTTGCAGCTGTGAAAAACGTGGCTTCCGGACTGTTCTTCATAAACGGGGAGAACGAGTATCCCGAATCCAGATCAGTCATCGAGAAGGGCGTGGAGTGGGAATATGAAAACGACAACAACAAAGAGACGCTCCAAACCACGGGTCCTCTCACGCACGGAATCTTGATCATGGTACCTACTAAGAACTGCTGTCCGTTTGAGTGATGGTGAAAGAGTGCCATCATGGGTGTTGCTGTGTCTCTCCAGGTGAAATTACTTGGAGATGAGGATGTGAACTTGTCTTATAAGTACATGATGAACATGGACAGTGATTCCTTCATCCAAAACAACATTCTGGTGGAGGACAGTGCCTATGAGTGGGCCCCCAAGAGATGGTCCGACTGCTCCAAGCCCTGTGGTGGAGGTACGAAGGCCGAGTGATGCCCGCTGCTCTCTGTTTTGTTTACGTCGGCGCATCCATACCCGCTGTGAATGTGTTGCGCAGGGAAACGCTACCTGCGGTACGGCTGCAGGAGAAAAGTGGACAGTAAGATGGTCCACAAGAGCTTCTGTAACAAGTCCAACATGAAACCCAGAGGAGACACCCAAGACTGCAACCAGAAGCCCTGCCCTCCACCCATGTATGCACACTACCATATACACCTTGCACCGCACAATGATACACCTTGGATTGTACACGAGACAAGGCCTAATTACAAAGTACTTATAGTGCCAGGCTACATGATAGTATTCACACAATATTATACTGTAAATACTTTTCTACACAATGACGTTATAAAATATCACATACTACACAGTGCTATACAGCATGATAGTATATACCAGAGGAATTATGTCCGCCACAAATAAAAAATTAAAATACATTTTTTATTTATTTTATTTATTTATTTTTTGTCCTGTCCAGCTTCTCAGGCAAATCATATAGTTGATGTAGATGCCCATATAGGCTGTTCAGATGTACTTTACAAAAGAGAAGTGTAGGATACTTCTCTTGTTGCCTTATTTGTATTTGACCACTACTGTTTTCTGTTTATTTGTTACTGACTGTGGCAGGACACCTCTGCCTCTGTTTCACTTTATGTTGCTGGTAAATAATATGGTTGTAGTAGTAGGCTAAAGTTAAATGATTTAGTATGCACTAATTAAAGGGGCAGAGCTTTAAGAGACATTTTAGCTTTTATATTTTATAAGATATATTTTTTGTAAGAACCACAATTAATAAATATATTTTAGTGAATAACTTATTGTTCAAATCTGTATATAAATATGTACATAAAGTGTTGTAATTATATTGTAAAATGGATGGATGGATGGACGTTTAAAACAAAACTGTTATTATTAATTTGTAAGTATACATTTTTTTAGCCTTTTTAGAGAAAATCATATCATTGTAGTACATTATGCAAATTACTCGATTATGTCATGGTGACCACAACCATAGCCACGCCCCCACCGCCACAGGTATCTTGGCAGTTTATGGGAAATACTGGACTCTCACTATTATGTTCGATCCACTATGGACTGGACTCTCACACTATTATGTTAGATCCACTATGGACTGGACTCTCACACTATTATGTTAGATCCACTATGGACTGGACTCTCACACTATTATGTTAGATCCACTATGGACTGGACTCTCACACTATTATGTTAGATCCACTATGGACCGGACCCCCCACTATTATGTTAGATCCACTATGGACTGGACTCTCACACTATTATGTTCGATCCACTATGGACTGGACTCTCACACTATTATGTTAGATCCACTATGGACCGGACCCCCACTATTATGTTAGATCCATTATGGACTGGACTCTCACTATTATGTTAGATCCACTATGGACTGGACTCTCACACTATTATGTTAGATCCACTATGGACTGGACTCTCACACTATTATGTTAGATCCACTATGGACTGGACTCTCACACTATTATGTTAGATCCACTATGGACTGGACTCTCACACTATTATGTTAGATCCACTATGGACTGGACTCTCACACTATTATGTTAGATCCACTATGGACCAGACTCTCACAATATTATGTTATATATTATATATTATTTATTTGTTACTGACTGTGGCAGGACACCTCTCCCTCTGTTTCACTTTATGTTGCTGGTAAATAATATGGTTGTAGTAGTAAGCTAAAGTTAAATGATTTAGTATGCACTAATTAAAGGGGCAGAGCTTTAAGAGACATTTTAGCTTTTATATTTTTATAAGATATATTTTTTTGTAAGAACCACAATTAATAAATATATTTTAGTGAATAACTTATTGTTCAACTCTGTATATAAATATGTACATAAAGTGTTGTACTTATATTGTAAAATGGATGGATGGATGGACGTTTAAAACAAAACTGTTATTATTAATTAGTAAGTATACATTTTTTGAGCCTTTTTAGAGAAAATCATATCATTGTAGTAATTAATGCAAATTACCCGATGATGTCATGGTGACCACGCCCATAGCCACACCCATAACCACGCCCCCACCGCCACAGGTATCTTGGCAGTTTATGGGAAACACTGTATATATATACTGTGTATATATATATGTATATACAGTATATATATACAGTATATATATATATATGTATGTATTTGAATTTTTAACACGTGTTAATCTTCCCTCTCCAGTTGGGTGACTGAGGAATGGCAGAACTGCAGTAAGGCGTGTGGAAAGACCGGCATGCAAGTCCGCTTGGTCAGCTGCGTCCAGCCGTCAGACGACAACACCACCAGAACTATCCATAATAAATACTGCAACGACGACCGTCCAGAGACCCGCAGACCCTGCAACCGAGACCCCTGTCCGACCCAGTGGCGGGTCGGACCATGGTCACAGGTACTGAACACCTTAAATACGGACAGTAGTCAGTACGAGTGGCTCGTTTACGTTTTGTGTTTATCTATGTCAAACCTAGTGCTTCCTGTGTGCCAACATATACCCAAGTATGCAATTTATATTAATAATGATCATGCAAAACCATTCTTGAATGTGAACTTCAGAGAATATTTACATTTGTACGCACACTAATACTACTGTTTTCTGTTTATTTGTTACTGACTGTGGCAGGACACCTCTGTCTCTGTTTCACTTTATGTTGCTGGTAAATAATATGCTTGTAGTAGTAGGCTAAAGTTAAATTATTTAGTATGCACTAATTAAAGGGGCAGAGCTTTAAGAGACATTTTAGCTTTTATATTTTTATAAGATATATTTTTTGTAAGAACCACAATTAATAAATATATTTCAGTGAATAACTTATTGTTCAAATCTGTATATAAATATGTACATAAAGTGTTGTACTTATATTGTAAAATGGATGGATGGATGGACGTTTAAAACAAAACTGTTATTATTAATTAGTAAGTGTACATTTTTTTAGCCTTTTTAGAGAAAATCATATCATTGTAGTAAATTATGCAAATTACTCGATTATGTCATTGTGACCACGCCCATAGCCACGCCCCCACCGCCTCAGGTATCTTGGCAGTTTATGGGAAACACTGAATATAAATTAATATAGTGCAAAAGGTAATGTATAGTATGTGATGCATGATTGTCCAGGTTTGCCTGAAAGGGAGTGGGAAGAAGATCATTTATTTAATCCCACCCCCAGTATGATAATATACTGTAATATTTGTTGCAATAATGGATACTATTCAAGTTTAAAAGGTATGCAATTTAAAGCAGTACATATATGCATGTATTTCTGTCAAAATACAAAAAGATCAATTACATTTAGTGAGAAAATATTAAGCACTTTATTGACACATCATTTGAAGGCGTTTTCGGGCCTTGAGTTTGACACCTGTGCGCATATAAAGTCTAAATTAAATGGCTAAATGAATACTAAGTAGGAGACCAAACCAATCAGCGCTTGCTGTTCGGTCTCGCGGCCGATTTCGCATGATTACTCTACTGGATTGAAAGAGTGTAAAGGTGACTGGAAGGTGTTATTTCCTGTCTAGATGGTCCTCATAATGTTAAAACACTTCCTTGTGGTCTACATAACATGTAATGGTAGTTCTTTGGTCAAAATGTTGCATAGATGATGTTTTACAGATCATCTTCAAGCCGCTTTCTGACAGTCGCTTCAGGATGCGCCGTTTTGTGGGCGGTCTTATTTACGTGGCTCACCTTCGACAGCGTCTTCTCCCCGTCATCTTTGTGGTAGCGGTGTAGCGTGCAAGGACGGGAGTGGAAGAATTGTCAAAAGATGGAGCTAACTGTTTTAATGACGTATGTTAAAGAGGTTCATTTAGCCTACTAATGTGTATTTATAAATAGTTGATTTATATAGGCTAGTAAGGTAAAGTTTTGTACCTGACACCTCTGAGGAAGGCTGCAGAAGCAAGATAGCCGAAACTTGTCAGGTACAAAACTTTACCTTACTAGCCTATATAAATCAACTATTTATAAATGTTTTAATGACGTTCAGACTTTACTTCAATCAATAACGGAGCAGCATCTCCTCATCCGTGGCTCACTAGTGCAACAACAACGCCGGAAATGTGTCCCAGGAAAAACCGTCCGACCGGAACTCTTGGGTGAATAATGCAAACTCACTACACTGGTATGTTTTAGCGATTTTCATGGCGAGTTTACTGACAGATATAAGTAAGAACTTTACACTACTTTATATTAGAAATGGCAACAGCGGAGTATGAATGTCCCATAACAAGAAGATAGAGAAAAAGAAGAAGCTTATCGACTACGTTGTCGGCACGTACTACAATGGCGGAGGCGCGCAAATTTTCAGGACTTATGCAGATCCCAAATATAGATCAGAAGGTAAGAAAAGTTGCTTTTGCATAATATTGCGAAACAAAACGCCAGATAATAGGTCTTACCTTATACACACACCACACTAATACTCCTATGTTGAAGCACAGTACAATCCATCAAGCGGTGCGGCTTCATAGCTTACCAAAGTCGTACTAAAACATTTTGAGAGATTTTTGAGCGCCGAGTGTAATGTTCTATGTTTTCAATGGATGATATCACGTTTTGGTGTTTACTTGAGTCATATTGCAGTCTACACATATATCTCTTACGTGACTGCCATCATATTGCAGTCTACACGTACCTCTTATGTGTGGCTGCCATCTACTGGTCACACTTATCATTACACCATGTACCAAATAAAATAGCTTCGAGGTCGGTGAGCACAGCCAAAATTATTCCGTACATTAGGCGCATTGCTGGTTTTGAGAAAAGGAAAATTATTTTAAGTGCGCCTTATAGTCCGAAAAATACGGTATTGTGGTCATGTCTGGAAGCAATTACCGTATTTTTCGGAGTATAAGGCGCACCGGAGTATAAGTCGCACCGGCCGAAAATGCATAATAAAGAAGGAAAAAAACATATATAAGTCGCACTGGAGTATAAGTCGCATTTTTGGGGGAAATGTATTTGATAAAAGCCAACACCAAGAATAGACATTTGAAAGGCAATTTAAAATGTCTAAAGAATAGTGAACAACAGGCTGAATAAGTGTACGTTATATGAGGCATAAATAACCAACTGGTATGTTAACGTAACATATTATGGTAAGAGTCATTCAAATAACTATAACATATAGAACATGCTATACGTTTACCAAACAATCTGTCACTCCTAATCGCTAAATCCCATGAAATCTTATACGTCTAGTCCAGGGGTCAGGAACCTTTTTGGCTGAGAGAGCCAAGAAAGCCAAGTATTTTAAAATGTATTTCCCTGAGAGCCTTATAATATTTTTTTAACAGTGAATATAACTAAATGCATGCATTTTTAAGTAAGACCAACATTTTTAGAGTATAATACGTCTCTCATTCTTTTTGATATTTTGAAGCTAACCAATAATAAATAAAATACTCCTTACCATTAATGGTAAGGAGTATTTTTATGGCTTTGGGGCGGCATAGCTCGGTTGGTAGAGTGGCCGTGCCAGCAACTTGAGGGTTCCAGGTTCGATTCCCGCTTCCGCCATCCTAGTCACTGCCGTTGTGTCCTTGGGCAAGACACTTTACCCACCTGCTCCCAGTGCCACCCACACTGGTTTAAATGTAACTTAGATATTGGGTTTCACTATGTAAAGCGCTTTGAGTCACTAGAGAAAAGCGCTATATAAGTATAATTCACTAATTCACAATTCACTAATGCGACTTCTTGAACTGGTGCAGTAGAAAATGGACGGATGGATTAAAATGCATGAGAATGTTTTATATTTTTAACGTTATTTTTAACACTGTGATTACCAGCGGAATTATTCAGTACTTATCCTGTTAAGTAATGTCAGCTAAGATTTATCTGAGAGCCAGATGCAGTCATCAAAAGAGCCACATCTGGCTCTAGAGCCATAGGTTCCCTACCCCTGGTCTAGTCTCGTACGTGAATGAGCTAAATAATATGATTTGATATTTTACGCTAATGTGTTAATAATTTCACACATAAGTCGCTCCTGTGTATAAGTCGCACCCCCGGCCAATCTATGACAAAAACTGCGACTTATAGTCCGAAAAATACGGTATTGTGGTCATGTCTGGAAGCAATTACCGTATTTTTCGGAGTATAAGGCGCACCGAAGTATAAGTCGCACCTGCCGAAAATGCATAATAAAGAAGGAAAATAACATATATAAGTCGCACTGGAGTATAAGTCGCATTTTTGGGGGAAATGTATTTGATAAAAGCCAACAGCAAGAATAGACATTTGAAAGGCAATTTAAAATGTCTAAAGAATAGTGAACAACAGGCTGAATAAGTGTACGTTATATGAGGCATAAATAACCAACTGGTATGTTAACGTAACATATTATGGTAAGAGTCATTCAAATAACTCTAACATATAGAACATGCTATACCAGTGTTTCCCACACATTCATTTATTTGTGGCGGCCCGCCACGAAATAATTACGTCTGCCACAAATAAAAATTTTAAAAAAATAAAATAATTTTTTTTTTTTTTTTTTGGTCCTGTCCAGCTTCTCGGGCTAATCATATAGTTGATGTAGATGCCCATATAGGCTGTTCAGATTTACTTTACAAAAGAGAAGTGTAGGATACTTCTCTTGTTGCCTTATTTGTATTTGACCACTACTGTTTTCTGTTTATTTGTTACTGACTGTGGCAGGACACCTCTGCCTCTGTTTCACTTTATGTTGCTGGTAAATAATATGGTTGTAGTAGTAGGCTAAAGTTAAATTATTTAGTATGCACTAATTAAAGGGGCCGAGCTTTAAGAGACATTTTAGCTTTTATATTTTATAAGATATATTTTTTGTAAGAACCACAATTAATAAATATATTTCAGTGAATAACTTATTGTTCAAATCTGTGTATAAATATGTACATAAAGTGTTGTAATTATATTGTAAAATGGATGGATGGATGGACATTTAAAACAAAACTGTTATTATTAATTAGTAAGTATACATTTTTTGAGCCTTTTTAGAGAAAATCATACCATTGTAGTAAATGATGCAAATTACTCGATGATATCATGGTGACCACGCCCATGGCCACGCCCCCACCACCACAGGTATCTTGGCAGTTTATGGGAAACACTGTATACGTTTACCAAACAATCTGTCACTCCTAATCGCTAAATCCCATGAAATCTTATACGTCTAGTCTCTTACGTGAATGAGCTAAATAATATTATTTGATATTTTACGCTAATGTGTTAATAATTTCACACACAAGTCGCTCCTGAGTATAAGTCGCACCCCCGGCCAAACTATGAAAAAAACTGCGACTTATAGTCCGAAAAATACGGTAACCGCAATAAACCTCGAAGTAAAAATGTCTGATGAATATCCTCCGATTGGCCCCGCAGTGCTCGGTGACCTGTGGCAACGGGACTCAGCAGAGGCAGGCCGTGTGCCACACCCGAGACAACACCATCGGCCTGTGTCTGGACAGCAAGCCCGACACCATCAGGATGTGTCGGCTGGATCCATGCTCCAGTGAGTGGCGGGGGAAACCTCCGACCTTCTTCTAGACTGGGGTTTGTCAGGCTAACTCCCCCCTTTTTTTCTCCCCCCCTTGCAGAGGGCTCATCGGACCTCAACAAGAACGGCAACATCCTGATCCAGTGGCTGTCTCGCCCCAGCCCCAACTACCACAAGAGCTCCTCACGTAAAACCTCCCTCTATAGTTCCCAGCCCGGCCTCCACGGCGGCATGTCTGTTTTCTGCTGGGCCCTGCCCCTCTCTGTCCTCCTGTCTCAGCAGGGCCGCCCCAGGCTGGCCCCCTGAACCCTACGCCCCGTGCCTGTGCCCGCATCCAAGAGCGAGCGGCAAAGCTTTTGCTTCTCTTTTTGGGGAGGAGGTGGGGGGTGACGATGTTCTCTCTCTCTCTCTCTCTCTCTCCCTCTCTCTCTCTCTCACCATGTCTGAGACTAGGCTCTGACTCGGGGAGGTCTCTGGCTCCTGTGTGTGCTAGCTGGTTCTCTCTTGCTCTGTCTCTCTTGCTATCTCTCTCTCCTGTGTGGAGCATTGTCGTTGTAACCGCTGGCCAGTGGAAAACTCTTTAAAGATCAAGAAAAAAAAACACAAAAAAAATGGATACGGGAAGTGGCGCAGTGAACGGGGTTTTGACGGGGGGGGCACCTCAGAGAGCGTGCCGGAGCCCTCCTCCGCCTGGCGTTTGGCGACCGTGTTTTGCGCGAGCTACGTGTTGTCATGGGTTACCACTTCGGCGATGCAGTCGTGCTCGTTCCTTTTCATGGCGCACTGTCATTGTGAGAAGACACAGGTGTGAACATTAACAGAAAAGGTATACAAATACATCGATATATATATATATATATATATATACACATATATATATATATATATAAAGAAGTTTTAAAAATATATACATATACGAAAGCTTTATTGTGAATGTGATCTTGTCACAACGAGGACATCTTTGCTCAAGTGCTCATCTCACATCCTGGTTCCATTTGGGGATGAGAATGGCGTCTCATTCCACGTTCCATTCTCAGAATTACGGGAACTCAGCACAGGGACAGGAAGTGACATGCATTTTATTTTTTTTGGGGGGGGGGGATAGGGAACTGTGAGGTGAATAGCCTTGAAGCAGAGGCTAATTTGAAGAAGAAGAAAAACAAACAACAGGGTAGTTTGACCACTTGTGGTTGCTTCCCATGTCACCTCACCATCAGCCATCCTCTCTTTGACTGTTATACTAAAGTTCAATAAATGCAGCTTATTTGTGCTTGCAGACTTTAAACAAATACATATATTTGTATTCATATAAATATATATATACCTATAAGTCAAAATCTCTATGAATAACAATAATATGAATAATGTTTTACCATGACTAAGCAGCTTATTTGCCTAAACCTAAACCTTTGGACTGCTATTGATCGCTCAGATCCCGACTGTTATGTGTATTATTGTTTTAAACCATTATTATTGATTTTACATGAAGACGGAATATTATTTCATAAAGGTAAGGAGTTTTTGAGGGGAAGGGGAAGTTAGACCTATATTATGCAGGACTTGGTCAGTTAGTTGCCTCTCCATTTAGTTTTTTCTTTAAGGCTCATTCACATTTGCATTCTTGGCTTGTTTGTGTGTAATACATGGCGGACTATGTGTGTGTGTGTGTGTGTGTGTGCGAACGGGTGTTTGTCTAGTGAGTATCCAAACCGTGTGTCTGCATTTGGGCTTCTCACACTGCGATCAGCTACAGAAATACCTCATAAACTTCTTTGTTGAGAGTGTCCAGCTGTATCATGTTTTTTCTTTCCCTTCCTTTTTTTGGGATGAACATTACCCACATGAACAATGCCTTATCTTGGATTGAATGTAACGGCATTTATCTGTGAAAGAGATGGCTTTACTCATTCAAAGTTTCACTTGGAATAGAGGCAGCTTCAAACCAACTTAAACTCACACCCGCCAACCGTCAAACCTACCAAGGAGATGTTGGACCAATGTCTGACTACAGGGAAGGGTTTACAAAGGGCCTAGGGTATTGACACATGCTACATCTAGGAGAAAAAAAAATCAATAAATACACGCGCACACACTCAACACTTCAGACTCGTCATTGTATTGTGATCACATATTTCTGTTGTGACTATGTAGCCAGCTATCCAAGGTTTCCTCCTGCTGGAGTTGGGACTATAAGAGACCAAGCCAGATCTAGCAGTGCGATACTGTATATAACATTGGTGTTGACTGTATTTAAAAATGTTCATGACTGTTATCTTCTATAATATTCTATACTATGGGTAACTGTTTTGTGGCTTCACTGGCCTGCTGCGTGGGGCTGGCTAACGTTTGGTTAACGTTGAAGAAACATTCAGATGGACTATGTGCACTGCGTCTATATGCACTTTGATTTATCAGGGAAATTTTATTAATGTTTTGTAAATGTTTCATATGACACTTAACGTGCCATTCCAGTTTTTACATCATCACGGAAGTCATGGATTTCATTTTGACAGCAACTATCATTTCTGTACTACTGCGTTAGTTCCATTTGATTTCCGATTACGTTCAATCAATACCCAGATTGGTTGATTTCCAGTATTGAAGTGTTTTACCAAAGTGACTGTGAACTTGTAACTTTCGATACAGTTGAATTATTTTTCTTAAGAAAAGAATATATCTATATATTGAGCAGGGGCGGCGTGCATCTCATTGTTTAAGTTCCTGTCATTCTCAAACAGCAAAGTTGTATCAATAAAAATGTTTTGAAAAGTGTCCACTTTTTCTCACCGGGAGTTTTTCGTACGGATGTCTCATTTTCTACGGTCAAAGTCAAAAAGCGAAGAAAAAATTAGCCATCAACAAACTTTTTTATACAAAAAATTAGACTGGCAACATTTCTATTTCAAATTTTCTAGACTTTCTCTGGATTTCTCCTCTTCACGTTTTGGGTGTTCCTCTTTTTTCCCCCCTGCATCCTCTGCTGCTGGCCTGGCTTTACACCTGTTCTCTGCACGGTGTGGAACTACACACTCCTACACACCCTTATGCATACACTGGCAATACATGAACTCCTCTTTATAGTTTCAGCTCTTTGTTTGTTTGTTTTTTTTCTTTCACAGGCCACCGTTGTCATGGAGACCGCTCGGTGTTCTGTCGTATGGAGGTGTTGACGCGCTACTGCTCCCTACCAGACTTTCAGCGTCTGTGCTGCAAGACCTGCAGCAATGTCACAGTCACAGAGTCTCAAGCCAACTTCACAACCACCCCCGTCACTTCCACAGGACGCAGCGTCACAGGGCGTCCGCCCACCAGCCTCAGTCATTTGTTCACTGCTACCCAGCCTTCTAAAGCTGTAATCACTGCCACTCCAGATGTTACCACCAACTCCTGGACCATGACTCATACTCCCACAATCATTCTTACAAGCCATCAGTCCACCTTGATCTCACTGGTTGCCACAGAAATAATCGCCATCCACACAAAAGTAGCTACCGTATCACCTGTTATCCCAACCACATCAGTTGCTACGGACTTTCCCAGAACTACTGCGAAAACTCTTCCTTTGCCTGCCCCAGGAACAGACGAGAGTTTACATCCAATGCCACAGAGCACTACAGGTTATCCAACTACCACTTTCTTTCCCACAAAATTCACTCCAACCAACAGTACGAGCATTAACAGTACCAAAACCCCACTACAAACCAAGCCCCCAAAATATGTTGTACCAAAGAAAAGTACCCCAAAAGTAAGTCCACCAAAAAAATATCCACACAAAAAGGAGAATGCACCAAAGTCCAATCTCCAAAAGAGCACTACCCCAAAAAAGAGTACAGCAGCCAACCTGCCTCCTAAAAAGATTACACCAGTCAAAACGACAACCAAAAAGACTACACCAGTCAAAAAGACACCCAAAAAAACTACACCGGTCAAAAAAACGCCCAAAAAGATTACACCAGGCAAAATAACTCCTAAAAAAACTACACCAGTCAAAACAACACCCAAAAAGACTACACCAGTCAAAACAACTCCCAAAAAGACTACACCAGTCAATATGACTCCTAAAAAGACCATGCCAGTCAAGACAACACCCAAAAAGACTACACCAGTCAAAACAACTCTCAAAAAGACTACACCAGACAAAACAACTCCCCAAAAGACTACGCCAGGCAAAACAACGCCTAAAAAGACTACACCAGTCAAAACAACGACCAAAAATTTGAAACCAACCAAGACAACTCCTGAAAATAATGGACCTGATAACACAACGACCAAAACGCCTATGCCAGCTCACACACCACTCAAAAAGATAGTCAACGCCTCCCGAAAGAAGTCTCCCCCAGTTAAGAAGCCTACTGAGAAAAAAAGCAAACCCACTCCTAAAATTAAAACTGCTTTAAAGTCATTACCCCCAAAAAATGCAAAAGTTTCAAAGCAAACCCAAACAAAAACAAGCCTGAAAAAGACCTCAAAAATCGCACAAAGAGTTAGCGTAACCGTTCAGGCTAAACGTAATGAAAGTGGAATCCCAGTGGGACAAACGACAACAGCTTCATATCACATTACATGGGCAACTCCAATCACAAGTGCGGAGCCCCCATCCTCTAGTCCTTCGACCACGAGTGTATATAGTACTACCACAAGCCTGCCTTTACCTTACTCAACAATCAACACCACGGATATCACTAAAAAGTCAGCAAGTACAGATGAAGCTCTTTTGTGGCAAGAAGACAATGCTCCTTTGATAACCACAACCTCAAGCGATCTTCCAGACGTCACCATTCCCAGCGAAACCCCATCATACACAGATGTCCCGATGAGCAGCAGCGGGTATGTCATTGTCAGCCGTGAAGCTATTCTGAGTGGCGACGGCATCACTGTGTCTTACAACGGTGCGGATGCGGCAAGCGACACCACGGTGCTGGATGACGGCTTCACTGGGATGATACCAACCATCCACAGCGAAGACGGGACAGATCTGACTTCCTTGCCCTGGCTGGACCTTTCCGAGTACATTCCTGTGACCACCACTACAACCCCCGACCCTGCTGAAAAACCTACCGCTGGGACTCCTGTGTTCTCTACGGTGAGCCCTCAGCAAGGGGTAAAGGACAACAATGACATTGACGCTCTGTACCACAGGATCACCAGCGTGGACGCTGACATTTCTCAGAACAACCTGATCCCAAAGCGACGCGTCAACCTGCGGGAAAAGACCAGGAATAAACGTATTCAGGAGCTTCTGGAGGAGAAGCGGAACCTTCTCCTTAGGATGAGGAGAGGCCATGCAGAGCGATAGAGCACAATTTTTTTCAGTTCTCTTATAGAGACGACCATTTTTACAGACTTCTTCAAAACCCCGCGGTATTCCCTCTATCAGGGATTCAGCAACAAACTGTCACTATTGAAACAGTCAACAAAGACCTTTGTGAAGTCGTAGCTTTGGCAACACACAAGACAATCCAGAAACTAGCACACATATACCTAGTTAAAGGCCTACTGAAATTATTTTTTTTAATTTAAACGGGGATAGCAGATCCATTCTATGTGTCATACTTGATCATTTCGCGATATTGCCATATTTTTGCTGAAAGGATTTAGTAGAGAAAATCGACGATAAAGTTCGCAACTTTTGCTCGCTGATAAAAAAAAAAACCTTGCCCCTACCGGAAGTAGCGTGACGTCACAAGCGGTAGTGCTGCTCACAATTCCCCGTTGTTTACATGGAGCGAGAGATATTCGGAGCGAGAAAGCGACGATTACCCGATTAATTTGAGCGAGGATGAAACATTCGTGGATGAGGAACGTTAGAGTGACGGACTAGAATGCAGTTCAAGAGATATCTTTTTTTCGCTCTGACCGTAACTTAGGTACAAGCTGGCTCATTGGAATCCACACTCTCTCTTTTTTCTATTGTGGATCACGGATTTGTATTTTAAACCACCTCGGATACTATATCCTCTTGAAAATGAGAGTCGAGAAGGCGAAATGGACATTCACAGTGACTTTTATCTCCACGACAATACATCGACGAAACACTTTAGCTACGGAGCTAACGTGATAGCATCGTGCTTAACTGCATATACAAACAAAATAAATAAATTCCTGACTGGAAGGATAGACAGAAGATCAACAATACTATAAAACCATGGACATGTAAATACACGGTTAATGCTTTCCAGCCTGGCGAAGCTTAAAAATGCTGTTGCTAGCGACGCCATTGAAGCTAACTTAACTACGGAGCTAACGTGATAGCATCATGCTTAACTGCATATAGAAACAAAATAAATAAATCCCTGACTGGAAGGATAGACAGAAGATCAACAATACTATTAAACAGTGCAGTGCAGGACGTATCTTTTTTTGCTCTCACCGTAATTTAGATACAAGGGTTCATTGGATTCCACACTCTCTCCTTTTTCTATTGTGGATCACGGATTTGTATTTTAAACCACCTCGGATACTATATCCTCCTGAAAATGAGAGTCGAGAAGGCGAAATGGACATTCACAGTGACTTTTATCTCCACGACAATACATCGACGAAGCTCTTTAGCATGAGCTAACGTGATAGCATCTGTCTCAAATGCAGATAGAAACAAAATAAATAAATCCCTGACTGGAAGGATAGACAGAAGATCAACAATACTACTATCAGGAGACACCGAACCAAACACCGGACATGTAAATACACGGTAAATGCTGTGCCGCCTGTCGAAGCCTGGCAATGCTGTTGCTAACGACGCTAACTTAGCAACGGGAACTCGTCAGAGCTATGATAAAAACATTAGCGCTCCACCTACGCCAGCCAGCCCTCATCTGCTCATCAACACCCGTGCTCACCTGCGTTCCAGCGATCGACGATGCGGTCGGCGGCCCGGAGACGTAGGAAGTCAAGGTGAGGTCGCCGGCGCTAGCTCTGCTATCCAACAAAGTCCTCCTTGTTGTGTTGCTACAGCCAGCCGCTAATACACCGATCCCACCTACAACGTTCTTCTTTGCAACCTCCATTGTTCATTAAACAAATTGCAAAAGATTCACCAACACAGATGTCCAGAATACTGTGGAATTTTGTCGAACAAAACAGAGTGTCCAATAGGGTCCAAACACTTCCGTGGACCTCGCGACGTCACGCGCATACGTCATCCTCCAAAGGCGTTTTGAACCGGAAGTTCCCCGGTAAATTTAAAATGACACTTTATAAGTTAACCGGGCCGTATTGGCATGTGTTGCAATGTTAAGATTTCATCATTGATATATAAACTATCAGACTGCGTGGTCGCTAGTAGTGGCTTTCAGTAGGCCTTTAAAGGAGCACTTTACAAAACCAAACTTGTTACTCCTCAAAATCATCCACAATGGTGACCCATAACTGGGCAAGGATGTAAGACAGTACTGTTAATACACTTATTTTGATACAACTACAGAGACAAATACCTCATGGTACCGCTAATGTTGCTACTGTGGGACATCATCCTACCCCAAACCTGTGGAGAACAGTTTAAATTGAGTTACAAACTCAATTGAGTTATGCTACTTATTTTTATGTTGCTTGTTCCAGAGTTGCATGCTTTGGGATTTCTCATCCCCCAATAAGTTGCCTGCTTTGGGGTGTTGCTAAACACATGGTGCTTCGAACATAAGACAAAGCTATTGTTGGGAAAACAAAAGGCTTCAGGAGTTAGAAAAATATTTGTGGCATGTTTTTATTAGTATTATTTGTATTGTGGTCAGTGAACAAAGGTGCTTTGTGGTCAGTGATGATTTGTATGTACAGAGAATATAGAGATAATATAACATACTTAAAAAAAAGGCCTCTTTATGGTAGATTTGTATGCAAAGAAGCTTTGGATCGATAATTTTAAATTGTTTATCCATTTCTAACTGGGAACAACCGCTGAAGCACCAACAGATCTAGCTGTACAATATCTGTACATATCAAAAATAACTTAATGTTGAATATTTATTAAAGTTTAAGTGCCTGTGGTATTTTGCAATGTATCAGTGTTGGGTCATTCTTGTTCCTGTGTAAAAAAAAAACAAAAAAATTGTAATTCTTGATTTCTGACGCCACTATGGATGCGGTAAAGAAATGCAGGTTATGTCACTCAGAGAGCAAAGATGTGGAACATTGCCGTAACGAGTGTGTGTTAATGAGCACTGTGATATAAGATGTCACTGTTATCTAATCCACTTTATGTCAATGATGGTCTGATCCTTATACACTACCGTTCAAAAGTCTGGGGTCACCCAAACAATGTTGTGGAATAGCCTTCATTTCTAAGAACAAGAATAGACTGTCGAGTTTCAGATGAAAGTTCTCTTTTTCTGGCCATTTTCAGCGTTTAATTGACCCCACAAATGTGATGCTCCAGAAACTCAATCTGCTCAAAGGAAGGTCAGTTTTGTAGCTTCTGTAACGAGCTAAAGTGTTTTCAGATGTGTGAACATGATTGCACAAGGGTTTTCTAATCATCAATTAGCCTTCTGAGCCAATGAGCAAACACATTGTACCATTAGAACACTGGAGTGATAGTTGCTGGAAATGGGCCTCTATACACCTATGTAGATATTGCACCAAAAACCAGACATTTGCAGCTAGGATAGTCATTTACCACATTAGCAATGTATAGAGTGTATTTCTTTCAAGTTAAGACTAGTTTAAAGTTATCTTCATTGAAAAGTACAGTGCTTTTCCTTCCAAAATAAGGACATTTCAATGTGACCCCAAACTTTTGAACGGTAGTGTATATGACTTCTGTTAATATTTCACTCTGCAATGGAATGCTAGGCACAGCCATGATATTTTTGCAATTATGTTTGCTTTTTTTTATTGAAATAACACCAAAAACGATGAGGTGTAGAGGTGACCTGATTGTACTGCCTTCTGGAGCCAGACTGACATCAGGGCCGGCCCGTGGCATAGGCCGTATAGGCAAATGCTAAGGGCGCCGTCCATCAGGGGGCGCCACGCCAGTGCCACAAATGTTGGAGAAAAAAAAAATTAAAAAAAGTTGGTACTATTTTTTCTAAATACAAAAAATAATCCCACGTTAATTAAAATGCAAAGTAAAGTCTATTTAATAGAAATATTATTTGTTACAACATTACGCACCCCCCACCATCCCCCCGCATGGTGCGCCCCCTCCCTTCCCGTTTCATGACTCTTACCACATCAAAAAATCAACACAAGATGTCAAAACGGCCAAAACTGTCAGGTGCCCAGGGAAGAAAAAAGAGAAAAGAAGAAGAGGAGGAGAAACGAGAAAAAGACAGAGGTAGCAGGTAGGTAACGTTAGCCTACATGAAATTATTTGTCTGTTACAGAATGTGATAGTAGCCTGGCTTTTTAGCATTAAGCTAATGTTACATGATTCGACAATTGCTAATCAATAAATAGCTAGTTCTGTTTTAACGTCGGGTTAACATTGTGGAGGGGGCTAAATTGTTATGGAAAATAATAATGTAACGTTAGGTAATTACAGTACTCCCACCTTACATTCCTCAGGGACATTTATATTAGATCTTTTAAGCAGGTGTTTTTTGTTGACATTGTTATTGCCTTCTGGTTAGCTAATGTTTGCCCTGCAGGTAATAGTCACTTTTCCACCCCTTTATATATTAGATATAGTTGTAAGCCTAGTTGTTAAAGTGCACATCATTAATGTTAATTAAGCAATATCACATGAGAGGGAATGCTGTTTTTTAATTTGAGCACTGCTGTGATTCGGTTAAAGATAATCATAACATAACATTCTCATGTAATATGTTAATTTGCTTTCTTTAAGTATATACACTTCACTGCCGATGTGAGGGGGGGGCACCTAAAATCTTGCCTAGGGTGCCAGGTTGGTTAGGGCCAGGCCTGACTGACATGGCTGTTTGTTTTTTTCACAGGGAAGTCTTTTTGTATTGGAGGTTAGGAAGTCAATCCTGGGCGCTGCTTATGTAAAATCACATGATCCTCCATAGATCCATGTTATGTTGTCTTTAAGATGACTCGACACTGCATCAATGGTAGGTTGAATAAGAAGACCGTCACACATTGAAAACAACTCCTGCAGGATTAATCCATTTTCCATCGTAATCGGATTAATAAATGATGACGATGTTGGTAAAAATAAAAGAAATGGTCAAATGGATTTCCCTCTCTGTCATGCTCCTCCTTCCTGCGAGAGACAGGACAATATTTCCCATATATTCATTTCTTTAAGGCCCCATCCTTGACAAATGCGGATTTGGTGCTTCCAGTTCACTCTCGCTTATAAACAAATTATAATGGAACTGTGGTGGTATGCGTCGTAACTTCCATTGCCGATACACGTTATACCAGACCTGGGCAAATTAAAGCCCGGCGGCCTGTTAAGCTTTTCAATCTGGCCTGCGGGATATTCCCAAATAATTGTTTTAGATCTTTAAGATCGAAACTGTAGCTGCCATTATAATGTTCCAATTACCATTAAAGTATTTCAATGGTTGGAATCTGCGCTTTAGCATGATATACTAGTTACTATGGTAATGTAATTAGTTACTATGGTAATGTAATTAGTTACTATGGTAATGTATGTCACAGCAGCTCAGACGAGGCACCGAGCAGTGTGGGTGGGGAGCGTTTCCACAGAGGCCGGCCTGAAATGTGGGTGTCAGGGACAGACGCGGAAGGAGATTTTTACAACAAAGTTCCAAAGCTTAGTGATATATCAGATGTATCAGATTTTTTTACCCTTCACGTTCATATTTCGCTGTATTTGTTGCATTTTTTTTGTGTTTCGCTTGACTGTAAAATATGTGGATGGAGAGGGGGTGTGACGTTCATATGTTGTCAATATTCAGTGTTTTATCCTTCATAGTTAAAGTTAAAAATTAAAGCAGTGGTTCCCAACCAAAAATTGTTTTTTTATTTTTTTTATTTCGTGTGCGGCCGCAGCCGCACAAGAAATTTTTATTTTTTTATTTTTATTTTTTTTAATTAAATCAACATAAAAAACACAATATATACATTATATATCAATATAAATCAATACAGTCTGCAGGGATACAGTCCGTAAGCACCCATGATTGTATTTCTTTATGACAAAAAAAAAACAAAAAAAACCAGAAAAAACCACCCCAGTCCGTGGGACAAATTTTCAAGCGTTGACCGGTCCGCAAGTACAAAAAGGTTGGGGACCACTGAGATAAAGTACCATTCATAGTCACACACACACACACACACTAGGTGTGGTGAAATTACCCTCTGCTTTTCACCCACCCCCTTGTTCCACCCCCTGGGAGGTGAGGGTAGCAGTGAGCAGCAGCGGTGGCCGCGCTCAGGAATCATTTTGGTGATTTAACCCCCAATTTGACCCCCAATTCCAACCCTTGATGCTGAGTGCCAAGCAGGCAGGTAATGGGTCTCATTTTTATAGTCTTTGGTATGACTCGGCCGGGGTTTGAACTCACAACCTACCCATCTCAGGGCAGCGTGCAAAGCAGTAATCAGAGCAAAGGGTGGTTATTTTGAAGAAACTAGAATATAAAACGTGTTTTCAGTTATTTCACCTTTTTTTGTTAAGTACATAACTCCACATGTGTTCATTCATAGTTTGGATGCCTTCAGTGACAATCTACAATGTAAATAGTCATGAAGATAAAGAAAACGCATTGAATTAGAAGGCCTGTACTGTACATCCGATTTATTTCCACATACGAAAGAGACCTGGCTCGGATAAGAACAATTTGGAATTGCCCTGTTCACACGGACATTACAAATGTTGATACCAGTCAATGTAAACAAAGCCCAAATGTATTTGAAAGTGCTCGACCTTACACGATGCTAGATTGCAATTTATACATACCAAGCAAAACATTTTTTCTCTGTGGAAAACTTGGTTTGAAAATATGGTTGCATACCATCCATCCATCCATCCATCTTCTTCCGCTTATCCAAGGTTGGGTCGCGGGGGCAGCAGCCTAAGCAGGGAAGCCCAGACATTCCTCTCCCAAGCCACTTTGTCCAGCTCTTCCCGGGGGATCCCGAGGCGTTCCCAGGCCAGCCGGGAGACATAGTCTTCCCAACGTGTCCTGGGTCTTCCCCGTGGCCTCCTATCGGTCGGACGTGCCCTAAACACCTCCCTAGGGAGGCGTTCGGGTGGCATCCTGACCAGATGCCCGAACCACCTCATCTGGCTCCTCTCCATGTGGAGGAGCAGCGGCTTTACTTCGAGCTCCCCCCGGATGACAGAGCTTCTCACCCTATCTCTAAGGGAGAGCCCCGCCACCCGGCGGAGGAAACTCATTTCGGCCACTTGTACCCGTGATCTTGTCCTTTCGGTCATAACCCAAAGCTCATGACCATAGGTGAGGATGGGAACGTAGATCGACCGGTAAATTGAGAGCTTTGCCTTCCGGCTCTGCTCCTTCTTCACCACAACGGATCGACACAGTGCAGTGTTTCCCACACATTCATTTATTTGTTGCGGCCCGCCACGAAAGAATTACGTCCGCCACAAATAGATTTTTTTTTTTTTTTTTTGTCCTGTCCAGCTTCTCAGGCAAATCATATAGTTGATGTAGATGCCCATATAGGCTGTTCAGATGTACTTTACAAAAGAGAAGTGTAGGATACTTCTCTTGTTGCCTTATTTGTATTTGACCACTACTGTTTCCTGTTTATTTGTTACTGACTGTGGCAGGACACCTCTGCCTCTGTTTCACTTTATGTTGCTGGTAAATAATATGGTTGTAGTAGTAGGCTAAAGTTAAATGATTTAGTATGCACTAATTAAAGGGGCAGAGCTTTAAGAGACATTTTAGCTTTTATATTTTATAAGATATATTTTTTGTAAGAACCACAATTAATATATATATTTCAGTGAATAACTTATTGTTCAAATCTGTATATAAATATGTACATAAAGTGTTGTAATTATATTGTAAAATGGATGGATGGATGGACGTTTAAAACAAAACTGTTATTATTAATTAGTAAGTATACATTTTTGAGCCTTTTTAGAGAAAATCATATCATTGTAGTAAATTATGCAAATTACTCAATGATGTCATGGTGACCACGCCCATAGCCACGCCCCCACAGCCACAGGTATCTTGGCAGTTTATGGGAAACACTGAGCGTCCGCATTACTGAAGACGCCGCACCGATCCGCCTGTCGATCTCACCATCCACTCTTCCCTCACTCGTGAACAAGACCCCGAGGTACTTGAACTCCTCCACTTGGGGCAGGGTCTCCTCCCCAACCCGGAGATGGCCTTCCACCCTTTTCCGGGCGAGAACCACGGACTCGGACTTGGAGGTGCTGATTCTCATCCCAGTCGCTTCACACTCAGCTGCGAACCGATCCAGTGAGAGCTGAAGATCCTGGCCAGATGAAGCCATCAGGACCACATCATCTGCAAAAAACAGAGACCTAATCCTGCAGCCACCAAACCGGATCCCCTCAACGCCTAGACTGCGCCTAGTAATTCTGTCCATAAAAGTCATGAACAGAATGGGTGACAAAGGGCAGCCTTGGCGGAGTCCAACCCTCACTGGAAACGTGTCCGACTTACTGCCGGCAATGCGGACCAAACTCTGACACGGATCGTACAGGTTGCATGCAGCTTGCTAAATTCATTCAATATTTGATGTATTTACTACAAGCAATCCAGTTTCTCATCGCAAATTCACTTCCATGCATGTTTTCTAAATTCAAACCTCATCCGACGTTCCTCGTGTTTGCCGTCAACAGGATGTCAGGGCAGTCCCAGGACAAAGTATCATGTCGCATGTTCCAAATAAACTCAAACTCAAATAAACTCAAACTCAAGCCATGTGCTTGTAGTACGCATGTGTTGTCTCTCTGTGTGCTCAAATGTCTTTAGGCCAGTTGAGTTGGCGGTGACTGTAGTTCAAAGAGAGCCGTTAATAGCCAGAAACATGTCTGACCTTGTGTGCCTCATCACGGGTCACGCTGCCCCCCCGAGAGACACACACAAACACTTAACACGCAAAGTCACAAGATGCGACACAAATTTGAAACATCACTACTGGTAACTAATGTGAGACTATATTTAAACTACTAGTAGCCCTACAGGGGTCTGAGGTGTGACTGGAAATAGTTCCCAACAGGGGTGTCACTAGCTTTTAAGGACATGGGGGGGTCTTAGCCCCCCAGGAGATGCACAGGATGCGAGCGAACGTAGCGCACGAGCACAAAACTTCACAAACGGCTAACAAAGACTTAGAAATGATTCATTGTTATTATTATTATTTCAGTGGGTTTAGTTTCAATGTGTGTTCAGTACAACAACAAACATGGGTTTGCACAGTGACATTTTGTTTACAGCATCAACAAGAAACAATGGAAGTCATGGCATTAGCCTCTATGTTATTCATTCACAACATAGAAGCTAATGCCACCACTTTAGCTCACAATACAATAATTGTTTGTTCCCAAATATTTTGCAGTTGCACAGATTACATTTTGGGCACATATGTGACTAAAATGGTTGTAAATTCAAGCCCTGGAAATATTACTTAATTACTTGAATTAAAGTAATATCTGGATCGGGATAATTTGGCTTGTATATAATATATTTATATATATATATTATGGCAAGCTGTTAAGGAAATTAAATATATATGGAAGTCTGAATAGAAATGAGAAACATTTATATATACTGTAAATAAGAAAGACTTAGTCTGCTGATCTGAAAAAGAGCCAAAGCTGTCAAAGAGCTGAGGGACCATCTTCAAAGTGCAATGCTGAAACAAATAATGCAAACAATCAAATGTAACTTCCAGGGCTTGAGATTACCGTAGTCCCGTAGTCCCAGGGACCGTAAAAAAAATGCACGGAACGAAATTAAATGTGATGGCTTTTAACCATTTTTTTTTTAATGTATTTATTCATTTTACATTTTATATTAAATGTCTTGGTTTTTCCACCCTCTGAAAATCCTATGCAATGTTTAACAAGCCATCCTATAATAATACAACAGCTATTGATGTAACAATACAATAAAACAAATATATTTAATGATGTTTCCATTATTTTAACAATAGGCTAATGTATATTACTTTATATAGATTCTACAAGAAACACAAAACTTAAAAACTAAATTATTTACAATTGCAGACCCAAGGTTCTTGTTCTGCAGTGCTGTGTGCTAATGTGCTTCGTACACCTGCAGGACCGCAAGCAAGGTCGCAGAGAAAATGCGGACTGGATTTTGAGTGATGTGGGCATTTTCTATATGAACAAGTGGAATGGATTGGATACCGACGCACTAGAGGGGCTCTCTACCTTACGCTATGAAGTGAGGGGAAACTGAGTGAATAATGACAGGTTATATGATTATTTATTTAAACTCATATTCGGGCCACTTTATAATGAATATGTCGGCATGTATTTGTAAAAAACTAAAAATAAAAAATAATAATTATTTTTTTTAACACCAAATTATTTAGGGGGGCTTAAGAACATTTTAGGGGGGCTTGTGCCTAACAAAGCCAATGGTTCCCAACTTAATATGTTTGTGTATTGTGAGTAAGTACAATTGTATATACCAGAAGAACGCTGCATGCAGGACCTGTGTCAAAAAAAACGTCCCTTATGTCAGTGTTTTTCAACCTTTTTTGAGCCAAGGCACATTTTCTGCGTTGAAAAAATGCGGAGGCACACCACCAGCAGAAATCATTAAAAAATGAAACTCAGTTGACAGTAAAAAGTTGTTGTCGCAATTGTTGGATATGACTTTAAACCATAACTAAGCATGCATCAATATAGCTCTTGTCTCAAAGTAGGTGTACTGTCACCACCTGTCACATCACCCCCTGACTTATTTGGAGTTGTTTGCTGTTTTCCTGTGTGTAGTGTTTTACTTCTTGTCTTGCGCTCCTATTTTGGTGGCTTTTTCTCTTTTTTTGGTATTTTCCTGTAGCAGTTTCATGTCTTCCTTTGAGCGATATTTCCCGCATCTACTTTGTTTTAGCAATCAAGAATATTTCAGTTGTTTTTATCCTTCTTTGTGTGGACATTGTTGATTGTCATGTCATGTACAGATGTACATTGTGGACGCCATCTTTGCTCCACACGCTGTAAGTCTTTGCTGTCGTCCAGCATTCTTTTTTTGTTTACTTTGTAGCCAGTTCAGTTTTAGTTTTGTTCTGCATAGCCTTCCCTAACTTTCATTGCCTTTTCTTAAGGGCACTCACCTTTTGTTTATTTTTGGTTTAAGCGTTTGACACCTTTTTACCTGCACACTGCCTCCCGCTGTTTGCGACATCTACAAAGCAATTAGCTACCGACTCCCACCTACTGATATGGAGGAGTATTACACGGGGGGACGGCGTGGCGAAGTTGGGAGAGTGGCCGTGCCAGCAATCTGAGGGTTACTGGTTCAATCCCCACCTTCTACCATCCTAGTCACGTACGTTGTGTCCTTGAGCAAGACACTTCACCCTTGCTCCTGATGGGCCTGGTTACCGCCGTGCATGGCAGCTCCCGCCATCAGTGTGTGAATGTGGAAAATAGTGTCAAAGCGCTTTGAGTTCCTTAAAAAGGTAGAAAAGCGCTATACAAGTACGAGCCATTTACCATTTACCATTACACGGTTACTCTGCCGAGCTCTAGACCAGCACAGACACTCAACAACAACACATCATTTGCAGACTATAATACCTGGTTTGCAAAAAATATTTTTAACCCAAATAGGTGAAATGAGATCATCTCCCACGGCACACCACTGCCCTATGCCATGATTCCTTGCCCGGATTATGTTTTTGTTTAGTTAGAGCAGGGGTCACCAACGCGGTGCCCGCGGGCACCAGGTCGCCCGTAAGGACCAGATGAGTCGCCCGCGGGCCTGTTCTAAAAAATAAAAAAATATTTTTTTTTTTTTTATTTTTTTTTAAATTAAATCTACATAGAAAAAACACAAGATACACTTTCAATCAGTGCATCAACCCAAACAACCTCCCCCATGCACACTCATCCACACCCACTCACACAAAAGGGGTTATTTCTTTCTGCTACCAATATTCTGGTTCCCACAACATAGACAACACATCTGCAAGGGCCACAGTCCCTGAAGCACAACATAGACAACACATCTGCAAGGGCCACAGTCCCTGAACACAACATAGACAACACATCTGCAAGGGACACGGTCCCTGAAGCACACATGATTGTATAGGCTGCTGGTCCACTAACATTTTCATTAATTACTATTTTTTATGTAATTATTTTTATATTGTTTTACCTTCTTTTCGATCCAAGAAAATGTTTTTTATTTATTTATCTTATTTTATTTTATTTTTTTAAAAAGGGCCTTATCTTCAACAGACCAGGTTGTCAATGAAATTAGATTTGTTTAAAGGGTTTTTTAAACCAGGCCCAGTCCAGATAATGTCCAAGTCGGACTCAGCAACACACACCTTCATTCATGTACACAGAAAACAATTAGGGAACACAACAGATTGCATATAATTTATAAACAAAATTACATTTTCAAAATAAGCATTTATGTACAGTCCAGATTATGTCCAGGTCACTCAAATTAGGGAACACAACAACAGATATCATATAATCTATAAACATAATTATACTTTCAAAATAAGCCTTTGAGGACTTCTCATCTTTTTTTTAATGTTTTTTGGCATCATTATCGTTTTCAACCATGTAACTTTCTAAAGTTAGAAAATACTGAATAAATGTTTTAAAGAAAGTAATACTAAGTGAATATCTGTTTTTGGCCTTAAAAATAAACATTTTACAGAGTACTATAATTAAATTGACTAAATCATGATTGTCAATGAACTCTCCTAAAATAACAGAAACCACATTAAGCTTCATAAACAAACCAATCCTTAAACACATTTTTTCAACGTCTACCCAAAACAAAGACACAATATGACAATACCAAAACAAATGCAGGGTGGATTCAGGCTCCTGACAACAAAATGGGCAATCATCTGACTCTGTCATATTCCATAATTTTAACATTTTCCCTGTGGGTAAGAAGTTATAAATCATTTTAATTTGAAAATAACGATTTTGCACATCGATAGTGGTTTTATAGATTAGTTTGAATATGGCATCCCATGGCAACGGGCAGTCAAAAAAGTCCTCCCATTTTCCATTTGTGTTGTATGAGGCAGCCTTCAAAGATGTCTTTATTAAAAAAAAAATTATATCTTTTTCTATTTATTTTAGTTCCTTTTTGCCAACTAGAATTTCTTATTAGATGTTTACAAACTAATAATTTAGTAGTTCCATAATTAATTATTTGTTTCCATCTTTTCCCAATGACTCCAGTTAGTTGATAAAATGAAAAGCTTGAGCAAGCATCACCATACATAGCTCTAAGTTCATTATACTTCATAATTTTACCATTCTCATTGATAATATCATTGACAAAAATGATTCCTCTTTCAAACATATTTTTCCAAAAGAAAGGCTTTCCATCTATTACAATATTAGAGTTCATCCATATTAACTGCTGCAAAATATCGTCTCTTTTTTCTGGCACATAAAATTGAAAACACCACTGTGAGAGGATTGTTTCCTTTTATATAAAGGAAACATGTTTCCAGCAGACTCTCTGGGAGGGGATCACTTGTAAAAAAGGATACAATTTCTTTTGATACAGTACATGTTTTTTGTCCAACAGGACATTTGTGTACCACTCAATGTTTAAATACATCTTTGGAACAATTGATGCTTTTAAAGACAGACACATAGCTTCAAGGTTGAGAAGTTTCAGGCCCCCATATTCATACTCTTTGTACAAAACCTTTCTTTTAATCTTTTCTGGTTTGCCGTTCCAGACAAAATCGAAGACCCTCCGTTCATAAATCTTAAAAAAGTTTTGTGATGGAGCTGGTAATGACAAAAACAAATAAATAAATTGAGGAATAATTAACGAGTTGGCAATAGACATTTTACCATACAAGGTTAGGGATTTCCCTTTCCATAATTGCATAATTTTGTCCAGCTTTCTTAGTCGATTATCATAATTTACTGAGCCTAGATCTTCCAGATTTTCTGGGACAACAACACCAAGTATGTTAACTGGTCCATCTGTCCTCAAAACAGGCACTTTGCATTCAATTCGAAAGGACGTTCCCTTTAGATTTCCGATCCTTAACATTTTACATTTATCATAATTAAGCTTAAGGCCAGATTGCTGTGAAAATATGTCCAAAAGATTAAGAAGGTTCCGCAAACAATGAGGAAAAATCTTATCTTTGTGAATCAGCCTTTTCTGACATGAACTTCATCAAGAACAAACACAGAACACGCCTCACTGATGCACATCTGCAAGACTCACTCAGAGTTGCAGTGTCAACTTACACACCAGAGTACAACACACTAGTTAACAGCATGCAATGCCAGGCTTCCCACTAACTGACAAAGAAACAGATAACAGATTTGGTGTCCAGTTCAAAGTGTGACATGATTTAAAAATTTGAGAGTTTACTTTTGTATTTTACATGAGTTATTATTTGTACAAACATGGTGCAAAGTAATTCATGATTTGTTCAAAAATGTTAGTGGCTATCTAGTTAAAATGGGATATTGTGATTTCACAAGACTGTCTTAGAAGTGATCATTTGAAAATGTTCAATTTGAAAAATGTGCACTTAGAGAAAATATAAAAATAAAGTGTTGCATATTGATATTTATCTGTTTCTATATATATTTATTGTGAGAAATCATTAAGATGATGAGTGTTTCCACAAAGATAAATATCATTAATTATTAATAATAACAGAGTCAAAGGTAAATTGAGCAAATTGGCTACTTCTGGCAATTTATTTAGTCAAAGTCAAAGTCAAAGTCAAAGTCAGCTTTATTGTCAAACAACTGTTTGTACAGGACATACAGGTGGACGAAATTGCGTTCCTCTCACATCCACGGTGTCTATAAATATAAAGTGTAAAATAAAAATAAAAAAGACAACAATTTAAACAGTCGCATGAGGGGGGGGAAAAATATACAGGGGAAGAAGATATTACCAGAATATCTATAATATCTATCTAAGTATTCAGATGGGAGTGCAAAGTGCAATGTAAACAGTGTAAACAGTTAAAACAGTTAAGTGTGTATCAAACTGGTAGCCCTTCGCATTAATCACTACCCAAGAAGTAGCCCTTGGTTTCAAAAAGGTTGGTGACCCCTGAGTTAGAGACTACCTTAGTTCTGTTTCAGCACCCTTGGGTTTGTGATTTTTTGGTTACCATGGGTGCTGATTAGTTTCACCTGCCTCTGATTAGTGATCGGGACGCTCACCTGCTCCCGGGCACTAATCAGAGAGCTACTTATTCCTGCTTTTTGCCACACTCAGTCTGGCGGTCTTGTTTGCTTCACGCAACAGTTACGACGTATACCTTTTGGGTTTCCGTTCTAAGCTTTGCCATGCTAAGCTTTGCCTGTTAGCTATTTCCGTAACTTCCCGTGCAATCGGCACACTTTTCTTGTGTTTGTTTGCATTCTCCTGTATTTTCGGGTTTCGACTGAGTCATGGTAATTAAATCACTGTCTTACCTGCACCTCGCCTCCGGAGTTTCCGTCTGCATCCTGGGAAAATGATCCGCACAAAAACATGCGACCACGACATAACGCCCTAGCGGACGCCACGTTGGTCTTCTGTAGCCTCTTGACCTTTGCACCATGTTTCTCTAAAAATATATACAACACAAATAAATAAAGTCACCCAAAGGTCTGCATCGAGTTCTTGGTATCAAAATAAGCAGATTGTCATTGACGTACGTGGTTTTTTACGTCTAATTTTTTGATGTAAAATCCCCTTTTAAATTTGCTATTGCAACCTGAATAAGTCAAGAGTTTGACAAAAAAAGGACTAATAAAATGAACGGGAAGTAAATTATTTTGAGAAACACATTTCCAGAATAAGCCTCATTTAGTATGTTCCCGCTGCAGTAGGCTTTTGATTTTGGTGTATTTATCTTGTCAGAGTTACAGGAGCACAAACATCTAGTCCAGGGGTCACCAACGCGGTGCCCGCGGGCACCAGGTAGCCCGTTAGGACCAGATGAGTAGCCCGCTGGCCTGTTCTAAAAATAGCTCAAATAGCAGCACTTACCAGTGAGCTGCCTCTATTTTTAAATTGTATTTATTTACTAGCAAGCTGGTCTCGCTTTGCCCGACATTTTTAATTCTAAGAGAGACAAAACTCAAATAGAATTTGAAAATCCAAGAAAATATTTTAAAGACTTGGTCTTCACTTGTTTAAATAAATTCATTAATTTTTTTACTTTGCTTCTTATAACTTTCAGAAAGACAATTTTAGAGAAAAAATACAACCTTAAAAATGATTTTAGGATTTTTAAACACACATACCTTTTTGCCTTTTAAATTCCTTCCTCTTCTTTCCTGAAAATTTAAATCAATGTTCAAGTAAATTTTTTATTTTTTATTGTAAAGAATAATAAATACGTTTTAATTTGATTCTTCATTTTAGCTTCTGTTTTTTCGACGAAGAATATTTGTGAAATATTTCTTCAAACTTATTATGATTAAAATTCAAAAAAAGTATTCTGGCAAATCTAGAAAATCTGTAGAATCAAATTTAAATCTTATTTCAAAGTCTTTTGAATTTTTTTTTACATTTTTGTTCTGGAAAATCTAGAAGAAATATTGATTTGTCTTTGTTAGAAATATAGCTTGGTCCAATTTGTTATATATTCTAACAAAGTGCAGATTGGATTTTAACCTATTTAAAACATGTCATCCAAATTCTAAAATTAATCTTAATCAGGAAAAATTACTAATGATGTTCCATAAATTATTTTTTTTATTTTTTCAAAAAGATTCGAATTAGCTAGTTTTTCTCTTCTTTTTTTCGGTTGAATTTTGAATTTTAAAGAGTCGAAATTGAAGATAAACTATGTTTCAAAATTGAATTTTAATTTTTTCGTGTTTTCTCGTCTTTTAAACCGTTCAATTAAGTGTAAATATCATTAATTATTAATAATAACATAGAGTTAAAGGTAAATTGAGCAAATTGGCTATTTCTGGCAATTTATTTAAGTGTGTATCAAAGTGGTTGCCCATCGCATTAATCAGTACCCAAGAAGTAGCTCTTGGTTTCAAAAAGGTTGGTGACCCCTGATCTAGTCAAAGATCATCAAAAAGGTGAGTCTCTCAAAGGTTTTTTGAACTGAACTCATGGGCCACCAGTTGAAAAGCCAAAATTATAGAAAAGAGAGGACCTAAACTGGATTGAGGTGTATTTCTGGTCAGAAGGGTGACACGGCGGTGCAGCTGGATCAAAAGGGACGTCGGAGACGCTTTGCTGAACAAAATGTTGCTTTATTACAAGCGAGTGTCATTATACAGGTCTGCAGTACCTGGAGGAGCTCAGGTCAAAAATGAAGGACTGCTAACTTGGAGGAGCCGAACCACAGTCTTATATTCCTTCTTTCTCTGTCTGGGTGTGTTAGTTCGGGATAGTACAACCTGACCATGTAAGGAGATGTTTATGTGGGAAGACAACCGATGTATACCATGACTTGTAGGATGACGTTAAATAAACATGGAGTCTCTCCTCCAGGATAGAAATATAACTTTTGCATTCCGAAGCCTGGTTTTATTGCTTCTTCTCGTGAGAGAGCTAATTCCAGTCCACATGCGAATGTCCAACTAAGGCTCGTTGATTTATTATGGGCTCAACCATTATTTACTTAAACCTGGTGGTTCGCTCTCTCCAAGTGGAATATCAAACATTCATCATATGTTGAACATAATATGAGTCAATTAATTCACTTCACTTATGGTTTCAATTGTCTTTAAATTGAATCTGTTGTGTACATGTATAAGGTGTGGTGATAAGGACTATCCATTATTATGTTAAGCTTTTCAATCTGGCCCATTACGATGTTTCAGTGACGTTTTCAAAAATGTCCATTTTATAGGTCTATAAGCGGGAAAGCCTCATTGTTTCTAGTCAATATAGCAATGGACTACCATAAAAACTGACGAGAAAACAGCAAATGTAAGACAAGATTCAAAATCATCGCTTTGTAATTTTTGGACTTTTTTGGCTTCATGTCCAGTGAGTTTTAGCTGTCGAAGAATACTGCACGTCGCACAGTTTGAAACGGCCAACAGTTAGCGCCAAGTTAGGCAAAGTTTGTTATGGAAATCTTATGATTTTATGGACAAGAGGCATTTGCCCACTCAGGTGCAAATGATGTGTATTTCTGCTCTTGTCACCCCCTCCCGGGCAGAAGGGTGACACGGCAGGGAAGCTGGATCAAAAGGGACGTCGGAGACGCTTTGCTGAACAAAAAGTTGCTTCGTTACAAGCGAGTGTCATTATACAGGTCTGCAGTACCTGGAGGAGCTCAGGCCAAAAATGAAGGACTGCTAACTTGGAGGAGCCGAACCAAAGTCTTATTATCCTACTAATTCCAGTCCACATGCAAATGTCCAACTAAGGCTCCTTAATTTATTATGGGCTCAACCATTATTTACTTAAAGGCCTACTGAAAGCCACTACTAGCGACCACGCAGTCTGATAGTTTATATATCAATGATGAAATCTTAACATTGCAACACATGCCAATACGGCCGGGTTAACTTATAAAGTGACATTTTAAATTTCCCGCTAAACTTCCGGTTGAAAACGCCTTTGGATGATGACGTATGCGCGTGACGTAGCCAGTGAAACAGAAGTATCGGTACCCCATTGAAAACAATACAAAATAGCTCTGTTTTCATCTCATAATTCCACAGTATTCTGGACATCTGTGTTGGTGAATCTTTTGCAATTTGTTTAATGAACAATGGAGACTGCAAAGAAGAAAGTTGTAGGTGGGATCGGTGTATTAGCGGCGGACTACAGCAACACAACCAGGAAGACTTTGACTCGGATAGCAGACGCGCTAGCCGACGCTAGCCACCGACCGCACGGATGATCGTGGTGAAGTCCTTCGTCCTTCCGTCGATCGCTGAAACGCAGGTGAGCACGGGTGTTGATGAGCAGATGAGGGCGGGCTGGCGTAGGTGGAGCGCTAATGTTTTTATCATAGCTCTGTGAGGTCCCGTTATACTAAGTTAGCTTCAATGGCGTCATTAGCAACAGCATTTTTAAGCTTCGCCAAGCTGGAAAGCATTAACCGTGTATTTACATGTCCATGGTTTAATAGTATTGTTGATCTTCTGTCTATCCTTCCAGTCAGGGATTTATTTATTTTGTTTCTATATGCAGTTAAGCCAGATGCTATCACGTTAGCTCCGTAGCTAAAGTGTTTCGTCGATGTATTGTCGTGGAGATAAAAGTCACTGTGAATGTCCATTTCGCGTTCTCGACTCTCATTTTCAAGAGGATATAGTATCCCAGGTGGTTTAAAATACAAATCCGTGATCCACAATAGAAAAAGGAGAGAGTGTGGAATCCAATGAGCCAGCTTGTACCTAAGTTGGTCGCTGATTTAAAAAAAAGTCTTGCCTATACCGGAAGTAGCGTGACGTCACCGGAGGAAGGACTCCTCACATTTTCCCGTTGTTTACAATGCAGCGAGAGAGATTCGAACCAAGAAAACGAGGATTACCCCATTAATTTGAGCGAGGATGAAAGATTCATGGATGAGGAACGTTAGAGTGAAGGATTACAGTGCAGTGCAGGACGTATCTTTTTTCGCTCTCACCGTAATTTAGATACAAGGGTTCATTGGATTCCACACTCTCTCCTTTTTCTATTGTGGATCACGGATTTGTATTTCAAACCACCTCGGATACTATATCCTCTTGAAAATGAGAGTCGAGAACGCGAAATGGACATTCACAGTGACTTTTATCTCCACAACAATACATCGGTGAAGCACTTTAGCTACTGAGCTAACGTGATAGCATCGTGCTTAAATGCAGATAGAAACAAAACAAATAAGCCCCTGACTGGAAGGATAGACAGAAGATCAACAATACTACCAAACTTTGGACATGTAACTACACGGTTAATGCTTTCCGGCTTGGCGAAGCTTACTGTTGCTAACGACGCCATTGAAGCTAACTTAGCTACGGAACCTCGACAGAGCTATGTTAAAAACATTAGCTCTGCACCTACGCCAGCTCTCATCTGCTCATCACGACCCGTGCTCACCTGCGTTCCAGCGATCGACGGTACGACGAAGGACTTCACCCGATCACCGATGCGGTTGGCGGCCCGGAGACGGAGGAAGTCAAGGTGAGGTCGGCGGCTAGCGCGTCTGCTATCCATCTCAAAGTCCTCCTGGTTGTGTTGCTGTAGTCCGTCGCTAATACACCGATCCCACCTACAACTTTCTTCTTTGCAAAAGATTCACCAACACAGATGTCCAGAATACTGTGGAATTATGAAATGAAAACAGAGCTTTTTGTATTGGATTCAATGGGCTCCGAATACTTCCGTTTCAACGATTGACGTCACGCGCAAACGTCATCATATCCAAACGTTTTCAGCCGGAAGTTTGCTGGGAAATTTAAAATGTCACTTTATAAGTTAACCCGGCCGTATTGGCATGTGTTGCAATGTTAAGATTTCATCATTGATGTATAAACTATCAGACTGCGTGGTCGCTAGTAGTGGCTTTCAGTAGGCCTTTAAGAAGTTCGTACAATCCCCTATGAATAAATGTTCTTTAGATGTGATTTGTTGCCAGTCAGGGTAAAATCCATTTATTTGCAGATAGCAGAAGCATGCCGGGTGCAAAATGATGCCTGAGTTCATCAATAGAGAACATGTATAATGTATCTTTTGTTTTTCTATTCATGCCAGTGATGCATACACTTACAGGCAAAACGATACAATGATTTACCACTAGATGGCAGAATGTACAGAATATCATGAGCTGACTGACCCATGAAGACCAAGGGCCTTGATGTCCAAGAGCTGTCTTGTAACAATTTTAGCAATCAACTGCCGAATATTGGATACATTCTTTTTAATTGCTACTTTATTGTATCCCGTGGCAAATTTAGCATTAACACCCAAGGCTATTTTTTTCAAAGCTTCCAGCCAGTATTCAGATCTTAAAACACACTGAAATGCACATTTTTGGAGCCTTTAAGATCTAATGAATGTCCTTGAAGCCATACCTTACATACCGCTATGGATGTATTCACTAGAGAGTAATATAAAAAAACCACATGCCCTTAGCTAGAACTTTGAAGCTCTCAAGTGAAAGACGCCTTTCACTGTGGCCCCCTGCCTTTGTGTGGTCCATTAAATACACAAGATGTGCAACGCTCTCACATGCGGAGCATTCGTTGGACTGCGTGATACGCACCGCATGCTTCAAAGTAATTACCACCATGGATGCTGTTCTGTCATCCCGCTGCAATTTAGCAAAACAATCCAAATCCGGACATTGGTGAAGAATGAAAAGGCTTCACAAAAAAAAAATAAACAAAGTGTAGTCTGTCTACATCAGGGGTGTCAAACTCATTTTAGCTCAGGGGCCGCATGGAGAAAAATCTGTGCACACGCGGGCCGGACTATTAAAATCATGGCATCACTGTACTAACATACATATACACATACATGTACATATACATTCACTGTACAAACATACATATACACATACATGTACATATACATTCACTGTACAAACATACATATACACATACTGTACATATACATTCACTGTACAAACATACATATACACATACTGTACATATACATTCACTGTACAAACATACATATACACATACATGTGCATATACATTCACTGTACTAACATACATATACACATACATGTACATATACATTCACTGTACAAACATACATATACACATACTGTACATATACATTCACTGTACAAACATACATATACACATACTGTACATATACATTCACTGGCATGTTAGATCCACTATGGACTGGACTCTCACTATTATGTTAGATCCACTATGGACGGGACTCTCACTATATTATGTTAGATCCACTATGGACTGGACTCTCACTATTATGTATGTTAGATCCACTATGGACTGGACTCTCACACTATTATGTTAGATCCACTATGGACTGGACTCTCACACTATTATGTTAGATCCACTATGGACTGGACTCTCACACTATTATGTTCGATCCACTATGGACTGGACTCCCACTATTATGTTAGATCCACTATGGACCAGACTCTCACAATATTATGTTAGATCCACTATGGACTGGACTCTCCCACTATTATGTTCGATCCACTATGGATTGGACTCCCACTATTATGTTAGATCCACTATGGACCGGACTCTCACACTATTATGTTAGATCCACTATGGACTGGACTCTCACTATTATGTTCGATCCACCATGGACTGGACTCTCACAATATTATGTTAGATCCACTATGGACTGGACTCTCACACTATTATGTTAGATCCACTATGGACTGGACTCTCACACTATTATGTTAGATCCACTATGGACTGGACTCTCACACTATTATGTTAGATCCACTATGGACCGAACCCCCAATATTATGTTAGATCCACTATGGACTGGACTCTCACACTATCAGTGACAATCATTGGTACTTTAATCTTCATTATGTTCGATCCACTATGGACTGGACTCCCACTATTATGTTAGATCCACTATGAACTGGACTCTCACACTATTATGTTAGATACACTATGGACTGGACTCCCACTATTATGTTAGATCCACTATGGACTGGACTCTCACACTATTATGTTCGATCCACTATGGACTGGACTCTCACACTATTATGTTAGATCCACTATGGACTGGACTCTCACACTATTATGTTAGATCCACTATGGACCGAACCCCCAATATTATGTTAGATCCACTATGGACTGGACTCTCACACTATCAGTGACAATCATTGGTACTTTAATCTTCATTATGTTCGATCCACTATGGACTGGACTCCCACTATTATGTTAGATCCACTATGAACTGGACTCTCACACTATTATGTTAGATCCACTATGGACTGGACTCTCACTATTATGTTAGATCCACTATGGACTGGACTCTCACTATTATGTTAGATCCACTATGGACTGGACTCTCACACTATTATGTTAGATCCACTATGGACTGGAATCTCACTATTATGTATGTTAGATCCACTATGGACTGGACTCTCACACTATTATGTTAGATCCACTATGGACTGGACTCTCACTATTATGTATGTTAGATCCACTATGGACTGGACTCTCACTATTATGTATGTTAGATCCACTATGGACTGGACTCTCACACTATTATGTTAGATCCACTATGGACTGGACTCTCACACTATTATGTTAGATCCACTATGGACTGGACTCTCACTATTATGTATGTTAGATCCACTATGGACTGGACTCTCACTATTATGTATGTTAGATCCACTATGGACTGGACTCTCACACTATTATGTTAGATCCACTATGGACTGGACTCTCACACTATTATGTTAGATCCACTATGGACTGGACTCTCACTATTATGTATGTTAGATCCACTATGGACTGGACTCTCACTATTATGTATGTTAGATCCACTATGGACTGGACTCTCACACTATTATGTTAGATCCACTATGGACTGGACTCTCACACTATTATGTTAGATCCACTATGGACTGGACTCTCACTATTATGTTAGATCCACTATGGACCGGACTCTCACAATATTATGCTAGATCCACTCGACATCCATTGCACCGGTCGCCCGGGGGGCGGGGTGTCCCCACATCTGCGGTCCCCTCCAAGGTTTCTCATTGTCATCCCACTGGGTTGAGTTTTTCCTTGCCCTGATGTGGGATCTGAGCCGAGGATGTCGTTGTGGCTTGTGCAGCCCTTTGAGACACTCGTGATTTAGGGCTATGTAGGTAAACATTGATTGATTGATTGATCGTACTGATGTAATACATATCAGTACAAGAGACCTATTTTCCCCCATTTCTTATTTATGTCTTTGTCTTTCTCAAGACGGTCGTCCATCGGCGGGGTGAGGATATATGAATGGTGGGTCTATTTTTAGAGGCAGGGAAGGAGGGCAAATTGAAAGTGAGCGAGGGGAGAGAGGGAGCGTGAGTAAGGAGTGGGAGGGAAAAAAAGGGGGCTGGTTGAGGAGAAGATCAATCTGCTCATAGAAAGCAGCAGCAGCAGCAGCAGCAGCCAGAGAGCGCTGAAGGAGAAGCACCATCAGCCGGCTGCACGCTCGCAGCACCTCGCATGACAAACAAACACTCGGCTGCACATCGACCTTTGAGCTTGCCACTGCAGGACATAGATCATCAGCCAAGGTCGCCTGCCAGCAGGTGAGTGGAAACCAACACGCAAAAGATGTCCGTAATACACTTCACCGCGCACCCAGATTCTGTGGACAGACTGTGTCTCCAGTTTTAGTCACGCTTAACCGTAGGTGTGCTCTAAATTTAGCACTGCTGCACCTTGGAGGAGACCGGGAGAGGCTGGTATTTTGGTTTGGCTCGCTCTATTTTTGGGACGGACGTGGAGACTAAAATATGATGTGGGCTTGGATGTGCAAACATCGACATGAGGCAGGCAGGTGTATTTATATGGAGGCTTCTTGTTCACCTCAGAATCAGAATAAATCACTAATCAATCAAAGAAATATTACTGCATCAAATCAACTTAATTTATAAAGTACATTTAAAATTGACCACAGGGGTATAGCCAAAGTGCTGTACAATGGGCGGGTTAAAAGATAATACGAGAGCCGAGCAAACACAACACAACATAAACAGAGCACGATAAAAAATAAATAAATAAAACATAAAAACAGGTTCACAGCAGGTGTATTATGGGGCGCCATTGCAGGATGGAGATCACTCAGTGTTAAAAGCCATGGAATAAAAGTATGTTTTTAAAAAGGATTTAAAAACAGGAAGAGAGGAGGCTTGTCTAACACTCAGAGGTAGGTCGTTCCAGAGCTTGGGAGCAGCAGCGGCGAAAGCTCTGTCGCTGCTAAGCTTCAGCCTTGTGTCAGGGACCGTCAGTAGCAGCTGATCGGCTGATCTTACGCCTGGTTCACACCAACGGCGCTTGCCGCGCTTTAAAGCGGCGAGCAAAGCGCCGTCATTTTTGTCAATTTTTCCACGAATATCCCAATCTCTGAAGTAATGTTATGCTTTGATACGCTCTGATACGAATTAGTTGCCGCTTTGTTACCGTTCCTCACGCTTTGATCCCGCTTCGATACGCTTTAAATCACGCTTTGATATGTTTTATTACGCTTTATTGAACCTTATTACGCTTTGATGCGATCCTGACGGTTTAAATCAGTCTCTGACACGATTATCAAGCTCTGTTGTGCATTGTTACAACAAAAATAAGAAAAAAATGTGAAAAACTCAGTATACTGTTTTCCACACATTTTTTATATTCATTTATTTTTTCAATTTCTCTTTTTTTTCGTTATATTATGTTTTATATCTTCATTTATTTTATTTTTGTCATCTTAATAAATATCTATCTTTCATTTCTTATGCTAGTTGACAATAATAAAAGGCAATTATCCACACATTTTTTATATTCATTTATTTTTTCAATTTCTCTTTTTTTCCGTTATATTATGTTTTATATCTTCATTTCTTTTATTTTTGTCATCTTAATAAATCTCTATCTTTCATTTCTTATGCTAGTTGACAATAATAAAAGGCAATTATCCACACATTTTTTATATTCATTCATTTTTTCAATTTCTTTTTTTTTCTCGTTATATTGTTTTATATCTTCATTTATTTTATTTTTGTCATCTTAATAAATATCTATCTTTCATTTCTTATGCTAGTTGACAATAATAAAAGGCAATTATCCACACATTTTTTATATTCATTTATTTTTTCAATTTCTCTTTTTTTCCGTTATATTGTTTTATATCTTCATTTATTTTATTTTTGTCATCTTAATAAATATATATCTTTCATTTCTTATGCTAGTTGACAATAATAAAAGGCAATTATCCACACATTTTTTATATTCATTTATTTTTTCAATTTCTCTTTTTTTCCGTTATATTATGTTTTATCTCTTCATTTCTTTTATTTTTGCCATCTTAATAAATATCTATCTTTCATTTCTTATGCTAGTTGAAAATAATAAAAGGCATTTATTTTATAAAACGTAACATATTCTCTTTATTATTAACATTTTCATACAGAAAAATGATAGACAGTAATGTCAAACTGCAACATCAAACAGCAGAAGTACAGAAACAATGATCATGGTATAAAAAAGGCAATGATGCAAAAGAGAATGGATTTGTAATCCTGTGTTGGTTTTACATAAAGTTTCAATGTCACTAGTCAATATCACAGTCACTTCCTATTTGTAGTTGTAGACTGGGGTCCGCGCTTTCAACCAAGATCTGTTAAGCTTTCCTACGCTTTTAGTCAAGTTTTGCTGAGCTTTGTCACGCTTTGATACGCTCTCGGCACTTTATTCCATTCTTGACAGAGCGCAGAATTTTTTTAAACCGTTTAAAAAATTTTCGCGAACTTGCCAAATATCAAATATACTGTAATATTTGCTGCAATATTGGATACTATTAAAGTTGAAAAGGTATGCAATTTCAAGCAGTACATACAGTCGTGGTCAAAAGTGTACATACACTTGTAAAGAACATCATGTCATGGCTGTCTTGAGTTTCCAATCATTTCTACAACTCTTATTTGTGTGTGATAGAGTGATTGGAGCACATACTTGTTGGTCACAAAAAACATTCATGAAGTTTGCTTCTTTTATGAATTTATTATGGCTCTACTGAAAATGTGAGCAAATGTGCTGGGTCAAAAGTATACATACAGCAATGTTAATATTTGCTTACATGTCCCTTGGCAAGTTTACCTGCAATAAGGCGCTTTTGGTAGCCATCCACAAGCTTCTGCTTGAATTTTTGACCACAAAATTGGTGCAGTTCAGCTAAATGTGTTGCTTTTCTGACATGTACTTGTTTCTTCAGCATTGTCCACACGTTTAAGTCAGGACTTTGGGAAGGCCATTCTAAAACCTTCATTCTAGCCTGATTTACCACTTTTTGACGTGTGTTTGGGGTCATTGTCCTGTTGGAAGACCCAACCTCCGGGCTGATGATTTTAGCTCGTCCTGAAGAATTTGGAGGTAATCCTCCTTTTTTCGTTGTCCCATTTAAAGCACACTGCAAAAAGTCAGTGTTCAAAAACAAGGAAAAAAAATACAAAAATTAGGGGTATTTTATTTGAACTAAGCAAAATTATCTGCCGATACAACAAGAAAATTTGGCTTGTCAAGACTTTCCAAAACAAGTCAAATTAGCTAACCTCAATGAACCCAAAAATACCTTAAAATAAGTATATTCTCACTAATAACAACTGTACTACTATATGAGTACCTATTTTCTATTGTTTCATTGAAAATAAAACAGCAAAGTCCATTTGGCTGTCATCTGTTTTAATATGAGACACAATTGTGTCAAAGTCATGATTTTTTTTTTTACATGCTTAAAATAAGAAATTATTACTTTAAAAAAGTAGTTTTATACTTGTGAGTGTTGATGACACAGCTTTGCAACACTTGATATTCTAGTTTCAAGCATGTTTTACTCAATATACACTACCGTTCAAAAGTTTGGGGTCACCCAAACAATTTAGTGGAATAGCCTTCATTTCTAAGAACAAGAATAGACTGTCGAGTTTCAGATGAAAGTTCTCTTTTTCTGGCCATTTTGAGCGTTTAATTGACCCCACAAATGTGATGCTCCAGAAACTCAATCTGCTCAAAGGAAGGTCAGTTTTGTAGCTTCTGTAACGAGCTAAAGTGTTTTCAGATGTGTGAACATGATTGCACAAGGGTTTTCTAATCATCAATTAGCCTTACCTGCAGGGCAAACATTAGCTAACCAGAAGGCAATAACAATGTCAACAAAAAACACCTGCTTAAAAGATCTAATACAAATGTCCCTGAGGAATGTAAGGTGGGAGTACTGTAATTACCTAACGTTACATTATTATTTTCCATAACAATTTAGTCCCCTCCACAATATTAACCCGACGTTAAAACAGAACTAGCTATTTATTGATTAGCAATTGCCGAATCATGTAACATTAGCTTAATGCTAAAAAGCCAGGTTACTATCACATTCTGTAACAGACAAATAATTTCATGTAGGCTAACTTTACCTACCTGCTACCTCTGTCTTTTTCTCGTTTCTCCTCCTCTTCTTCTTTTCTCTTTTTTCTTCCCTGGGCACCTGACAGTTTTGGCCGTTTTGACATCTTGTGTTGATTTTTTGATGTGGTGACGTCCAAAAAGAGTCATGATACGGGAAGGTGGGGGGGGCATAATGTTGTAACATAATATTTCTATTAAATAGGCTTTACTTTGCATTTTAATTAACGTGGGATTATTTTTTGTATTTAGAAATAATAGTACCAACTTTTTTTAATTTTTTTTTTCTCCAACATTTGTGGCACTGGCGTGGCGCCCCCTGATGGACGGCGCCCTTAGCATTTGCCTATACGGCCTATGCCACGGGCCGGCCCTGCACAGGGTTAATACAAAAGCTATAAAAAAAATGAACCTTTTCAAAGATGTGTATTGTTTGGATCACAGATTGCGCTGCACCACAAATAAATATTTAGCCGAGGCGCACCATTTCCAAAAACACGCCATTGGCCACCACATTTTGGAGCCTCTGCGATAAAGCACTGATCCCTGCTGATGTTGATGTGCGGTGTATTCCTAGAAAATTATTTTGGAAATAAACCCGGTATTTCCCACTCCCTCAGCTATGCGGCTACGGTCCAAACTGCTCTCCAAGGGAGGACTGCTGCTGCCCACCATCAGAGAGGGCACCGAGGAGACGCTGAGGGAACTGAATGAGACCAACACGCCGCATGCTGTTGATCAAGTCTCCTCCGATGACTACCTCCTTTCCATCTGCCACCTGGCGCACCCCACCTTCCCCACCGGCGATGTTTCACCCCGCAACCAGCGCTCGCACGCTTTGTCACGCCTCAGCGGGACTAAATCCTCTGAACGTACGCACAATGGAGCGGACCCTCTGGAGTATCTCTACGGACACCAGTCAGGAAGCGGGGCGGAAAGCTTTCAAAGGCAACGCGGTGTTGAGCGGGAGAGGCCCAGAGCCCGCAGCATCCCCCACACCGCAAGCCCGGGTCTCCCACGGCAACGCACCAGCAGCTGCCCGGAGCTACAGACAGACATCAACCTCTGCACCGTAACGAGCATCTCACCTGAACACAACAGGCCCAGATTGGCGGCCCGGTTGGGAAGTGTGTCAGACGACAAAGGGGGACTGAGCCCCGTGAAGAGGCGATCTGTGGTCTCGCAGTGGATCTCTGACTGCAGGTCCGCTTGGAGGGAGGGACGCATTGGAGCCTGCATGCTCCCCGCTATCACTGAGATATAGAACGTCTCGTGTTTCACCAAGTGGTACAGCTCAGGATGGTGACACGGTATAGACTGACAATGAGTTCAACAACAAGGCGATGGGGTGCCAAAATAGTGGTACTGATTAAGTATGTTGGTCCCCCTTTTACAAAGCCCGTTTCCATATGAGTTGGGAAATTGTGTTAGATGTAAATATAAACGGAATACAATGATTTGCAAATCCTTTTCAAGCCATATTCAATTGAATGCACTACAAAGACAACATATTTCATGCTCAAACTCACAAACTTAATTTTTTTTTTGCAAATAATAATGAACTTAGAATTTCATGGCTGCAACACGTGCCAAAGTAGTTGGGAAAGGGCATGTTCACCACTGTGTTACATGGCCTTTCCTTTTAACAACACTCAGTAAAGGTTTGGGAACTGAAGAGACACATTTTTGAAGTTTCTCAGGTGGAATTCTTTCCCATTCTTGCTTGATGTACAGCTTAAGTTGTTCAACAGTCCGGGGGTCTCCCTTCTGCTATTTTAGGTGCCACACATTTTCAATGGGAGACAGGTCTGGACTACAGGCAGGCCAGTCTAGTACCTGCACTCTTTTACTATGAAGCCACGTTGATGTAACACGTGGCTTGGCATTGTCTTGCTGAAATAAGCAGGGGCGTCCATGGTAACGTTGCTTGGATGGCAACATATGTTGCTCCAAAACCTGTATGTACCTTTCAGCATTAATGGCGCCTTCACAGATGTGTAAGTTACCCATGTCTTGGGCACTAATACACCCCCATACCATCACACATGCTGGCTTTTACACTTTGCGCCTAAAACAATCCGAGTGGTTCTTTTCCTCTTTGGTCCGGAGGACACGACGTCCACAGTTTCCAAAAACAATTTGAAATGTGGACTCGTCAGACCACAGAACACTTTTCCACTTTGCATCAGTCCATTTTAGGTGAGCTCAGGCCCAGCGAAGCCGACGGCGTTTCTGGGTGTTGTTGATAAACGGTTTTCGCCTTGCATAGGAGAGTTTTAACTTGCACTTACAGATGTAGCGACCAACTGTAGTTACTGACAGTGGGTTTCTGAAGTGTTCCTGAGCCCATGTGGTGATATCCTTTACACACTGACGTGGCTTGTTGATGCAGTACAGCCTGAGGGATGGAAGGTCACGGGCTTAGCTGCTTACGTGCAGTGATTTCTCCACATTCTCTGAACCCTTTGATGATATTACGGAGCGTAGATGGTGAAATCCCTAAATTCCTTGCAATAGCTGCTTGAGAAAGGTTTTTCTTAAACTGTTCAACAATTTGCTCACGCATTTGTTGACAAAGTGGTGACCCTCGCCCCATCCTTGTTTGTGAATGACTGAGCACTTCATGGAATCTACTTTTATACCCAATCATGGCACCCACCTGTTCCCAATTAGCCTGTTCACCTGTGGGATGTTCCAAATAAGTGTTTGATGAGCATTCCTCAACTTTATCAGTATTTATTGCCACCTTTCCCAACTTCTTTGTCACGTGTTGCTGCCATCAAATTCAAAACTTAATGATTATTTGCAAACAACAAAAATGTTTATGAGTTTGAACATCAAATATGTTGTCTTTGTAGCATATTCAACTGAATATGGCTTGAAAAGGATTTGCAAATCATTGTATTCCGTTTATATTTACATCTAACATAATTTCCCACCTCATATGGAAACAGGGTTTGTATGTTGGTCCCCATTTTACATTCACACACTAAAACGTCAGAATAAACGGTGCTGCTTGGTGGAACCAAAGCTGGCGTTAAGAGATTTACGTGTTTCAGGTATGTATTTATATGGAATAAATATTGTTAAGATGATCCATCTTTAGTTCTTTCATTATCTACTACACATGTGTGTCAAACTTTAAAAAAATACGGTACTGTTTCTTGCGTTAAAATTCTGTTGACTGAGCTGCCAGTTTTTGACTGTAAAATCTACGGTTGTCATTTTTAACGGTGTGTTACTGTAAATGGAAAGACGGTACATTTGTTTTTACGGTAGAAAAACTGGCAGCTAAGTTGCCAGAATAAAAAAACAATATAATTTTGTATAAACCAAAATTTTGGCATCTAAACTGCCAGCTTTTTCCGTAAACGCCCCCCAAAAAAAAACGTTGGTACTGTTTTTCCATTTACCGTAAAATGTTGTAAAAAAAAAAAAAAAAAAAAAAAAACACTATTTTACAGTAAAATTTTGTAAATGTAAAGTTTTTACCGTAAAATGGACAGTCTACTTAAAAAAATGTATATAATGAATAATGAAATCCAGATGCAAATTAATACATTATTCACTGTTACAAGCGACCCTCATAACTGCCATGTGGCCCTCAATGGAAACCAGTTTGACATCCCTGATCTACGACATGTGTTATCCTGTAAAAAAAATAAAAATAATAATATGCAAAATCTTTTTATACCTTGTGTTTTGTGATGTAATTGATTAATAAAACATTTTGATACTGGGGGAAGCCAGTGTGTGTTCTTTTGTCGCATGTTTAAAAACCTTTGGAAAATGAACGGCGGTGGCGGGCGGTGTTGGTGCAAAGAGATGGCGTTTCTATGGTAACGAGTGTGGGAGCCAGCTCTGGTAAACACATGTGCGAGGACACAGAAGCAGTGGGAGGGCAGGAGGGACCTCGACGAGACTGAATCTACACTGCAAAAAGTCAGTGTTCAAAAACAAGAAAAAAAAATACAAAAATGAGGGGTATTTTATTTGAATTAAGCAAAATTATCTGCCGACAGAACAAGAAAATGTGGCTTGTCAAGACTTTCCAAAACAAGTCAAATTAGATAACCTCAATGAACCCAAAATAGCTTAAAATAAGTATATTCTCACTAATAACAAGTGCACTTTTCTTGATAGAAAAAAAAAGAGACCTTTTTGCTCAATATGTTCAAAAATATTCTTAAATGAAGTAAATGCTAGTGCCATTATCTTGACATAATGATATGCGCTCGGCATTACAGTTCTTGAAACCAGCAAACTTACACTAAAAACTAGTTCATTGTTCTTAATGGAAAGGCAACAAGGCAAGCGCTTGTTACTCTCGGGGTCTCCTAGCCGCTCAGGCAAATCATATGGTCTAAAAATGCATTTTTCCATGGATAACATGACATCATCGCACCAAGTGCGTGCTCTTTCAGCCAATTAGTACGCGAGGAATATATATATATATATATATATATATATATATATATATATATATATATATATATATATATATATATATATATATATATATATATATATATATATACACACTACCTTTCAAAAGTTTGGGGTCACCCAAACAATTTAGTGGAATAGCCTTCATTTCTAAGAACAAGAATAGACTGTCGAGTTTCAGATGAAAGTTCTCTTTTTCTGGCCATTTTGAGCGTTTAATTGACCCCACAAATGTGATGCTCCAGAAACTCAATCTGCTCAAAGGAAGGTCAGTTTTGTAGCTTCTGTAAGGAGCTAAAGTGTTTTCAGATGTGTGAACATGATTGCACAAGGGTTTTCTAATCATCAATTAGCCTTCTGAGCCAATGAGCAAACACATTGTACCATTAGAACACTGGAGTGATATATACACTACCGTTAGTATATATATATATATATATATATATATATATATATATATATATATATATATATATATATATATATATATATATATATATATATATATATATATATATATATATATATATATATATATATATATATATATATATATATATATATATATATATATATATATATATATATATACACTACCGTTCAAAAGTTTGGGGTCACATTAAAATGTCCTTATTTTTTAAGGAAAAGCACTGTACTTTTCAATGAAGATAACTTTAAACTAGTCTTAACTTGAAAGAAATACACTCTATACATTGCTAATGTGGTAAATGACTATTCTAGTTGCAAATGTCTGCTTTTTGGTGCAATATCTACATAGGTGTATAGAGGCCCATTTCCAGCAACTATCACTCCAGTGTTCTAATGGTACAATGTGTTTGCTCATTGGCTCAGAAGGCTAATTGATGATCAGAAAACCCTTGTGCAATCATGTTCACACATCTGAAAACACTTTAGCTCGTTACAGAAGCTACAAAACTGACCTTCCTTTGAGCAGATTGAGTTTCTGGAGCATCACATTTGTGGGGTCAATTAAACGCTGAAAATGGCCAGAAAAAGAGAACTTTCATCTGAAACTCGACAGTCTATTCTTGTTCTTAGAAATGAAGGCTATTGCACAAAATTGTTTGGGTGACTCCAAACTTTTGAACGGTAGTGTATATATATATATATATATATATATTATATATATATATATATATATATATATATATATATATATATATATATATATATATATATATATATATATATATATATATATATATATATATATATAGCCCGGCCCCCAGCCAAAAAATGTTTTATTGTTATTTTGAAGAATTTACCTGAATGTGCATGAACTATTTCTGTTCAAAATAGTTTGAAATGTCACATGTTAAAATGTTTAAATATTAACTGTCCGTTTACTGTCCTGTGAGAACTGTACTACTACCTGTACATGAGTACATATTTTCTCTTGTTTCATTGCAAACAAAACAGCAAAGTCCATTTGGCTGCCATCTGTTTTAATTATGAGACACAATTGTGTCAAAGTCATGATTTTTGTTCATGCTTGAAATAAGAAATTATTACATTAAAAAAGTAGTTTTATACGTGTGAGTGTTGATGACACAGCTTTGCAACAGTTGATATTCTAGTTTCAAGCATGTTTTACTCAATATAGCTCATCAAATCTCAGCTACAAGCTGTAATATCTTACTGAGACTTAAAACAAGTAAAACACTCTAACATAAAATCTGCTTAGTGAGAAGAATTATATCATCCGACAGAAAATAAGCAAATATCACCCTTATTTGAGATATTTCATCTTACTTAGATTTCAGTTTTTGCAGTATAACATACATCCATAAACGTGGATGTATGTGGAAAAGTGCAATATATTTATCTGTACAGTAATCTATTTATTTATTCATATATATTTATTTAGTTTATATATATATTTATATATATTTATTTATTTATTTATATATGCACCTTGTTGCTTTTTTATCCTGCACTACCATGAGTTTATGTAACGAAATTCCGTTCAAATTTGAATGACAATAAAAAGGAAGTCTAAGTCTAAGTATACACAGGGTGGAAAATGTAGCTCAAGCAGAAAACTAATTATCCAAATTACTTTATTAGAGTTGTTTTAACTAAAGTAGTTTAAGCTTAGCCAATACTTCAATCACAAAGGCATGCCTTGCATGTCATATTACTATCAAACACTAGAGGGCAGGCTCAGCAGATGCAAACACTGACAAATAGAAGGATGTAGCCAGCCACTTCCTTATTTTGTATAATGTTTTATATTTCCTAATAAAAGGAAAACAATTATGTTAAATTTATTGAAAGACAGGACATTTTTATTATTTGTTGTTTTTTTTTCATTACATTGTGCCGTGTTGTACTATTTTTTCCCCATATATTTGCTTTTTATTTATGGTTCGATTTCATCCCTACAATGTGCCGTGGGTAAAATAACTACAAATAAAACAGGCAGCAAATGGCCGCCCCGACTGTAAACATACAGTAGTGAACAGTATACAACATGAATTACTTTGGGGGGAAATGACAGGGGACACATTTTCTGGGCACACTTGAATATGCTGAAATAATACACGTATCTTCTTTTAACTTCATGTGTGATTAATGAAATGAGTCCAAATTCACAAGTTTTGTTGGAGATTATTCTACAAACCCCGTTTCCATATGAGTTGGGAAATTGTGTTAGATGTAAATATAAACGGAATACAATGATTTGCAAATCCTTTTCAAGCCATATTCAGTTGAATATGCTACAAAGACAACATATTTGATGTTCAAACTCATCAACATTTTTTTTTTTTGTTGCAAATAATCATTAAGTTTAGAATTTGATGGCAGCAACACGTGACAAAGAAGTTGGGAAAGGTGGCAATAAATACTGATAAAGTTGAGGAATGCTCATCAAACACTTATTTGGAACATCCCACAGGTGAACAGGCTAATTGGGAACAGGTGGGTGCCATGATTGGGTATAAAAGTAGATTCCATGAAATGCTCAGTCATTCACAAACAAGGATGGGGTGAGGGTCACCACTTTGTCAACAAATGCCTGAGCAAATTGTTGAACAGTTTAAGAACAACCTTTCTCAAGCAGCTATTGCAAGGAATTTAGGGATTTCACCATCTACGCTCCGTAATATCATCAAAGGGTTCAGAGAATCTGGAGAAATCACTGCACGTAAGCAGCTAAGCCCGTGACCTTCCATCCCTCAGGCTGTACTACATCAACAAGCCACATCAGTGTGTAAAGGATATCACCACATGGGCTCAGGAACACTTCAGAAACCCACTGTCAGTAACTACAGTTGGTCGCTCCATCTGTAAGTGCAAGTTAAAACTCTACTATGCAAAGTGAAAACCGTTTATCAACAACACCCAGAAACACCGTCGGCTTCGCTGGGCCTGAGCTCATCTAAGATGGACTGATGCAAAGTGGAAAAGTGTTCTGTGGTCTGACGAGTCCACATTTCAAATTGTTTTTGGAAACTGTGGACGTCGTGTCCTCCGGACCAAAGAGGAAAAGAAACATTCGGATTGTAATAGGCGCAAAGTGTAAAAGGCAGCATGTGTGATGGTATGGGGGTGTATTAGTGCCCAAGACATGGGTAACTTACACATCTGTGAAGGCACCATTAATGCTGAAAGGTACATACAGCTTTTGGAGCAACATATGTTGCCATCCAAGCAACGTTACCATGGACGCCCCTGCTTATTTCAGCAAGACAATACCAAGCCACGTGTTACATCAACGTGGCTTCATAGTAAAAGAGTGCGGGTACTAGACTGGCCTGCCTGTAGTCCAGACCTGTCTCCCATTGAAAATGTGTGGCACCTAAAATAGCAGAAGGGAGACCCCCGGACTGTTGAACAACTTAAGCTGTACATCAAGCAAGAATGGGAAAGAATTCCACCTGAGAAGCTTCAAAAATGTGTCTCCTCAGTTCCCAAACCTTTACTGAGTGTTGTTAAAAGGAAAGGCCATGTAACACAGTGGTGAACATGCCCTTTCCCAACTACTTTGGCACGTGTTGCAGCCATGAAATTCTAAGTTCATTATTATTTGCAAAAAAAAAATAAAGTTTATGAGTTTGAACATCAAATATGTTGTCTTTGTAGTGCATTCAACTGAATATGGCTTGAAAAGGATTTGCAAATCATTGTATTCCGTTTATATTTACATCCAACACAATTTCCCAACTCATACGGAAACAGGGTTGGTACATCAGTTGAGGAAAAGGAGTAAATTACAATAATAAAATCCTGTAATTGGATTTTGTTGTTATTTTTCAATTCATATTCTGATAGATTAAATAATAACACCAATGGGAGCATTCTAAAACTCTGCCAGATAAGATAATTTATTCAGAATACAATCAGCCGCAACATGTAAGTGTAAAAAAAACAAAAAAAATTGTAAAATGTGTACATTTTTAGAAGAAAACAATTTTAAGTTGTCTTTATTTTTAAGTTATCATGCCAAGATGATCACTGCGGCCCACTTGGGAATAGATTTTCCTTCATGTGGCCCCAAACTACGACAATACGGCATCAGAAAGCTGACACCCACGATTGCATAACCATTTAACAAACTAACAATTACTGAATCATCGCCATATTTCATGTTTGTCTTGTTGTTGCATGTACTCTGACACCTGTGTACAAAATAAACAGGAGGGAAGACGTAGAAGTACCTTTCCTGACAAAGTGTCATTGAACCTGACTGTCTGGTTTCTGTTTGTTGAAAAAAATAAAAACAAACAATATCAAATATGCGGGTCCCGGAACAGGTTTAACCCAGCCCAGCCCGCAAGTGGAGTTTGCCAAGTGTAAAATTGAGCTGCAATTTAGGCAGAAAGAAAATGTGTCAGCAAGTAAGATTACATTTCTGCAAACAAGGACAATGCATGGCGCAAAAACTAATACAGTTACATGCAAAGTGTGAACCTTGTCGTTTTTTCCAAGATACTTTTCCCATTAAAGTGTATTTTTGTTATATTTTATACAATGCCCGGTCAAAAGAAATGTCATCAGCTGGGTTTTACCAAACAAACACAGCCTCCAATTGGATAATTGTATGTAATGGGGGGGGAATAAAAATAAATAAATAAATAAATAAATATATATATATATATATATATATATATATATATATATATATATATATATATATATATATATATATATATATATATATATATATATATATATATATATATATTTATTTATTTATTTATTTTTATTATTATTTTTTATTTTATTTTATTTTATTATACATATAAATAAAATACTTGAATTTCAGTGTTCTGCAGGCTATCCAGTAGATGGCAGTATTGTCCTGTTTAAGAGTGTCACAACATTGCTGTTTACTGCAGACGAACTGCTTTACGGTAGACTAAACGTGACTGCTGTTGTTGTGTGTTGTTACCGCGCTGGGAGGACGTTAATGAGACTGCCTAACAATAAACCCACATAAGAAACCAAGAACTCTCTCTCCTTGTTGTGCACTCTACTCTCTAAAAGCCGTAGATGTTATGACGTCATTGGGCAGGCAAGCTGTTTATATTGTGGGAAAGCGGACGTGAGAACGGCTGTCCCCACTCAGGTCCGCATTGAGCTGGAGGGGGCGTGGCCTCCAGCTCCGGCTGTATACCGGGAGTTTGTCGGGAGAAAATCTCTGCCGGGAGAGGCGCTGAATACCGGGATTCTCCCGCTAAAAACGGGAGGGTTGGCAAGTATGGTTGTACTGTATGATTCAGAAAAGTTATGTATCCCTAGATTCTCGTTTGTAAACAAACATGTTCAAAGACACATCCTGCGGATGAGACGTCCTGAACATATTGAAAGATGCGTACCGAGTACTTTTATAGGTATCGACCTAAGTCTGTCGGTACTACCTGGAACCGATTCACACAAAAAATCAAACAGTGCTAATATTTCCACACCTTTGCTGAACAAGACGTCATGTCCGTTTGGCTTGGAAACAAGCAGTCAAGGACTCAGAGTAGACTCAGCCAGACCGCCACTAAGTAGTGTTACAACGTCCCATGCCAATAAAGCAAGAAGGCGTTTAAAAGTACAGTAAGGCTTCACTTTTCAAAATGCGCTGGCTTGATGTGGATTTACATTATTTTTGCCGTAGACATGCTACCGATAAGCATTAATGATTTTGCATGGCGATCTCAACACCTCCAAATTTTGTGATTTAAAATTACAACCAAGATGCACATTACAATCAAACAGCTGGTGTGTAACAAATACAATACTTACAGTTTATACACTTTGTAAGACTCAACAAAAGAAAAGTATGGAACATCGAAATTAATGGCAAAGACTACTTCCTGGCTATGGAAACACACCGTCACACACATCTATAAACTACTGCTATATAGTGTCTTGGAATTGCAACTGCATGCACAATCTACTATATAATACAGTACAGTACATTACTACCAATTAGACGCAGAAGTGTAGGAAAACACGGTAGTAACTGGACAGCACGACTCAGTGCTAAATAACAAATAACAATTCCGTCCTGGTCGTGGAACTGTGGACCAGCTCTATACTCTCGGTAGGGTCCTTGAGGGTGCATGGAAGTTTGCCCAACCAGTCTACATGTGCTTTGTGGACTTGGAGAAGGCATGCGACCGTGTGGGGAGTGCTCAGAGAGTATGGGGTAACGGACTGTCTGATTGTGGTGGTCCGCTCCTTGTATGATCAGTGCCAGAGCTTGGTCCGCATTGCCGGCAGTAAGTCGGACCCGTTTCCAGTAAAGGTTGGACTCCGCCAAGGCTGCCCTTTGTCACCGATACTGTTATGGACAGAATTTCTAGGCGCAGTCAGGGCGTTGAGGGTATCTGGTTTGGTGGCTGCAGGATTAGTAGGTCTCTGCTTTTTGCAGATGATGTGGTCATAATGGCTTCATCTGGCCAGGATCTTCTGCTCTCACTGGATCGGTTCGCAGCTGAGTGTGAAGCGACTGGAATGAGAATCAGCACCTCCAAGTCCGAGTCCATGGTTCTCGCCCGGAAAAGGGTGGAGTGCCATCTCCGGGTTGGGGAGGAGATCTTGTCCCAAGTGGAGGAGTTCAAGTACCTCGGAGTCTTGTTCACGCGTGAGGGAAGAGTGGATCGTGAGGTCGACAGGCGGATCGGTGCGGCGTCTTCAGTAATGCGGGCGCTGTATCGATCCGTTGTGGTGAAGAAGGAGCTGAGCCGGAAGGCAAAGCTCTCAATTTACCGGACGATCCACACTGGAAAAAATGATTTTTTTGGCCTTGTAATTGTTACCACGGATATTAATGTAAATTTTACAAAGATTTATTATTTCACTTCTTTTACTTTAAAATCTCACCTTTTATTTAATGTCTTACTTGATGGTTGTTTGTAACTTTGTATCCTCACTTTTATATGTAAATTTGATCATTCATTCCAAGTAATATTTACTTAACTAATATATTGATTTTACAACTTAATACCAGAAAGTAAAATATACTTGGGTAATAGCAGTAAACAGGCCTGGCCCTAACCAATCTGGCGCCCTAGGCAAGATTTTAGGTGGCGCCCCCCCCACATCGGCAGTGAAGTGTATATACTCTCAAGAAACCGAATAGCTTTGTCTTTGACCTTTTTTTTTTACTTAAAGAAAGCAAATTAACATATTATATGAGAATGTTATGTTATGATTATCTTTAACCGAATCACAGCAGTGCTCAAATTAAAAAACAGCATTCCCTCTCATGTGATATTGCTTAATTAACATTAATGATGTGCACTTTAACAACTAGGCTTACAACTATACCTAATATATAAATGGGGTGGAAAAGTGACTATTACCTGCAGGGCAAACATTAGCTAACCAGAAGGCAATAACAATGTAAACAAAAAACACCTGCTTAAAAGATCTAATACAAATGTCCCTGAGGAATGTAAGGTGGGAGTACTGTAATTACCTAACGTTACATTATTATTTTCCATAACAATTTAGCCCCCTCCACAATATTAACCCGACGTTAAAACAGAACTAGCTATTTATTGATTAGCAATTGCCGAATCATGTAACATTAGCTTAATGCTAAAAAGCCAGGTTGCTATCACATTCTGTAACAGACAAATAATTTCATGTAGGCTAATGTTACCTACCTGCTACCTCTGTCTTTTTCTCGTTTCTCCTCCTCTTCTTTTCTATTTTTTCTTCCCTGGGCACCTGACAGTTTTGGCCGTTTTGACATCTTGTGTTGACTTTTTTATGTGGTGACGTCCAAAAAGAGTCATGATACGGGAAGGGAGGGGGCGCACCGTGCGGGGGGAAAGGGGGGGGGGGGCGTAATGTTGTAACAAATTATATTTCTATTAAATAGGCTTTACTTTGCATTTTAATTAATGTGGGATTATTTTTTGTATTTAGAAATAATAGTACCAACTTTTTTTTTTTTCTCCAACATTTGTGGCACTGGCGTGGCGCCCTCTGATGGACGGCGCCCTTAGCATTTGCCTATACGACCTATGCCACGGGCCGGCCCTGGCAGTGAACCTCGCCACCTTGTGGCCACTCAGCGCATGCGTCAGAGGATCGTTTGCGCTTTTCCTCCCAAGGGCATCAAGTTTTCACTGGAGGACAGAAGATGGCTGGACAGTCATTTAACAAGAAAGTTCATGGATATGGAGCCACATGGGTAGGTTATATGCTTAATTAACTTTGTACGTCGCCTTTGCTTATCTGTTCAAGTCAGTGTTGGAATATGGAATACTTAACGTTAGCATTAGTCAAAGTCAAAGTCAGCTTTATTGTCAAACAACTGTTTGTACAGGACATACAGGTGGACGAAATTACGTTCCTCTCACATCCACGGTGTCTATAAATATAAAGTGTAAAAGAAAAATAAAAAAGACAACAATTTAAACAGTCGCATAAGGGGGGGGAAAAATATACAGGGGAAGAAGATATTACCAGAATATCTATAATATCTATCTATTGTATATACAGTATTGCAACGTAAGTATTCAAGTATTCAGATGGGAGTGCAAAGTGCAATGTAAACAGTGTAAACAGTTAAAACAGTTAGCAGCATTTTGAGTCCGGAGTAAAGTGGCTAAGTGATAGATGGTGTGTGAGTGTGTGTGTGTGTGTGTGTGTGTGTGTGTGTGTGTGTGTGTGTGTGTGTGTGTGTGTGTGTGTGTGTGTGTGTGTGTGTGTGTGTGTGTGTGTGTGTGGTGAGTGGGGGGGGGGGGGGTGTAGTGTCTCAGTTCACAGTTCAGTTCAGATCAGATTGCAGGGCAGAGTGAGAAGGGGGGGGGGGGGCCGGGAGAGAGTTCAGCTTCCTGACAGCCTGATGGATGAAGCTGTCTCTCAGCCTACAGCTTCGAGCTCGGAGGCTTCTCAGTCGTCTGCCGGATGGCAGCAGTCTGAAGAAGCCGTGTGAGGGGTGTGTGATGTCGCCTGCCACGCGGAGTGCTTTGCGTGACAGGCGTGTGTTGTAAATGTCCTGGAGGGAGGGGAGGGGGGCACCGACGATCTTCTCAGCTGCCCTAACTGTGCGCTGCAGCGTCCTGCGGCAGGACGCCGTGCAGCCTCCGTACCACACAGTTATGCAGCTGGTCAGGATGCTCTCGATGACGCCCCGGTAGAAGGAGTGCATGATGGAGGCTGAGGCTTTTGCTCTTCGCAGTTTGCGGAGGAAGTAGAGGCGCTGTTGAGCCCTCTTGGCCAGTGATGCAGTGTTGGTTTTCCAGGAGAGGTCATCTGTGATGTGCACACCCAGGAATTTGGTGCTGCTCACTCTCTCCACCACCGCACCGTTGATGGTCAGAGGAGGGTGCTGGGTGTGCGCTCTCCTGAAGTCCACAACAATCTCCCTTGTTTTCTCTACATTGAGAGAGAGACTGTTGTCACCGCACCATGTGGCCAGTTGGCTCACCTCGTCTCTGTAGCTGGTCTCATCGTTATTGTGGATGAGACCTACCACAGTTGTGTCGTCCGCAAACTTGACGAAGAGGTTGGTGCTGTGCTTCGGCGTGCAGTCGTGGGTCAGCAGGGTGAAGAGAAGGGGGCTCAGCACACATCCTTGAGGGGCCCCTGTGTTCATGATGATGGTGCTGGATGTGTACCTGCCGACCCGGACTGCCTGTGGTCTCCCAGTCAGGAAGTCCAGCAGCCAGTTGCACAGCGACGTGTTCAGCCCCAGCCGGTCCAGTTTGTGAATCAGTTGCTGTGGGATGATGGTGTTAAATGCTGAACTGAAGTCTATGAACAGCATCCTGGCGTAGGAGTCTTTAGTGTCCAGGTGGGTGAGAGCTGAGTGGAGGGCTGTGGAGATTGCATCATCGGTCGATCTGTTGGCCCGATATGCAAACTGGTAGGGGTCCAGGGTGGGGGGGAGGATGGACTTGATGTGCTGCAAGACTAGCCGTTCGAAGCACTTCGTGATGATGGGCGTCAGTGCAACGGGACGGTAATCGTTGTAGCTGGATGGGGAAGCCTTCTTGGGAACCGGGATGATGGTGGTGGCTTTGAGGCACGTGGGAACAGCAGCTTGGCTCAGGGAGGTGTTGAAGATGTCCGTGAAGACATCTGTGAGCTCCGCTGCACAGTCTCTCAGCACACGACCAGGTATGTTGTCCGGGCCTCCAGCTTTGCGTGCGTTGACTCTGGAGAGGGAACGCCTCACGCTGGCCGAAGACAGGGACAGCACCTGGTCATCCGGAGGGGGTGGAGTCTTCCGTGCAGGCGTGCTGTTTTGTGCCTCAAAGCGTCCAAAGAACTCGTTCAGGCTGTTCAGCAGAGCGGTGTCACTGTCACAGGTCTGTGGTCGGGGTTTATAGTCCATGATGGTCTGGATCCCCCGCCACAGGCTCCTGGTGTCTCTGCTGTCACTGAAGCGGTGGGCTATCCTGCTGCCGTACTGCCTCTTAGCATCTCTGATGCCACGGTTCAGGTTGGCCCTGGCTGTTCTCAGGCCAGCCTCATCTCCTGCTCTGAAGGCAGCGTTCCGGGCTCTCAGCAACCTATGGACTTCCCCCGTCAGCCATGGTTTCTGATTTTCCCGTACCGTGATGGTCCTGGTCTCTGTGACATCATCGATGCATTTAGTGATGTATGCAGTGACAGTCTCTGTATATTCCTGTATGTCGATGTGGTGGTTGTAGGTGGCTGCCTGCTTAAAAATGACCCAGTCTGTGGTGTCAAAACAGTCCTGCAGAGCAGAGGAGGCATCCACTGGCCACACCCTCACTTGCTTCTGAACTGGTCTGGTGACTTTAGCCCTCGGCCTGTATGCTGGCATTAGCATGACAGTGAGGTGGTCAGAAGCACCCAGGTGGGGGAGGGGTGACGCCTTGTAAGCTCCTCTCTGAGTGGTGAAGACCATGTCCAGTGTGTTATTACCTCTTGTAGGAAAGTCAATGTGTTGATGTAGCTGTGGACACACTGACTTGAGGTTAGCCTGGTTGAAATCACCAGCCACGATGAGGAAGCCGTCTGGATGGGCTGTCTGGTGTTCGGTGATGGCACAGTTCAGTTCAGATAGTGCCCTGTCTCTGTCCTTGTTGTTAGAGCAGGGGGGAATATAAACAGCAGCTAGTAGAATGGCTGCAAACTCCCTCGGTAGGTGGAAAGGCCGACACTTTAAAAACATGAACTCCACCAGGGCTGAGCAGTGCTTCTGTGTAACAACAGTGACCTTACACCATGCATCACTGATGTAAACACAGACCCCGCCACCGCGGGTCTTACCTCCTGCAGTGAGGGCCCTGTCTGCCCGATAGCATGTTAGCTGGTCGAGCTGGATGGCGGAGTCCGGGATGCCGTCGTGGAGCCACGTTTCAGTGAACACAAAAGCACAACACTCTCTCACCGTCTTCTGTGTGGATCGGATGAGCTGTATGTGGTCCCGTTTGTTGTCCAGGGAGCGTACGTTGGCTAGGAGGATGGATGGAATAGCCGGCTTGTTTGGGCTAGCCGCTAGCCTGGCTCGGATACCTCCGCGCTTGCCGCGCTTCCGCCTTCTCGCACACCGCTTGCGGCGCCTCCTCTGCGGGCACGGAGCAGCTGTGGGGGTCGGTGTTGTGGTGGGCCGCCGGAGTAATCCGAGGCTTCGTAGCACCTCGACGTCCGCCGGGTTTAAGTCCTTAACTCCGGTGCTGCCTATGGCGAGCAGTCCCTCACGGCTGTATGTTTGCCGTGGGGCAGATAAACGCGACGAACACTTACACACACGAGACGAAAAAACACACGTAAAACAAGAAAACACCGCATTATCAGGAGAGAGAGTGGTCGCTGCATGTACACGCGCCGCCATTTTGATTTTGATAAAGCTGGAAGGCTAACCCGTTTAGCCTTCCAGCTAGCTAGCTAGCTAACAACTGCAAACTTGGCATTGTGGCACGTGGCTACTTTTTACGGTTGCAGAACAGGAGATTTGTATTCTTACTAAACCTGTAAGGCTTCATTTATGATATATATATATATATATATATATATATATATATATATATATATATATATATATATATATATATATATATATATATATATATATATATATATATATATATATATATATATATTAGGGCTGCAACTAACGATTAATTTGATAATCGATTAATCTGTCGATTATTACTTCGATTAATCGATTAATAATCGGATAAAGGAGACAAACTACATTTCTATCCTTTCCAGTATTTTATTGAAAAAATCCAGCATACTGGCACCATGTTGTGGACATTGGGGGTGCAGCATACACCAACAATAACACAGAAATGTAACTCATCAGAACTGAATCAGATAATGTACACGTTTCTGTTGTGAATAATAAAGGATTCATTTTCGGCTGCCTCTGAATAATAGCATGAAATATTCCAGCACCTTCATAACGTTTAGTTATACTAAAGCGTCACTCAAATCTAAATAGATTTATATAGCTTTATCAGCCCGGCTACATTGATCCATTATGAAACCAACCTGAGATATTTCTGTCCGTTACGTTTATTTCGAAATTGGTAACCGTGCGTTTTCTCTCTCAAAACGGAGTCAAATGTGCCGGAGACACATTATCAGCCCCGCGTTGCAACAAAGGCATAACTTTAACGTTACTCACAAAAAAGCTGAACTCATGAATGCTTGTTGCCACTAATTTTTCCAGCAAAGGAGACGCCGTCGTCACGTGAGCTGCACATGACACATCATTGGCTAGCTTACGCCACCTCATGAGACGTAGCCTCACCGCCGCCCTGGCGCTGTTTTGTACTGTTTTTGTACTTATTTTGATTATTTTTCTCAGCTGTTTGTAAATATTGCAGTTTATAAATAAAGGTTTATAAAAATAAATAAAAAATAACCAAAATTTTTTTTAAAAAAGCCTCCGCGCATGCGCATAGCATAGTTCCAACGAATCGATGACTAAATTAATCGCCAACTATTTTGGCAATCGATTTTAATCGATTTAATCGATTAGTTGTTGCAGCCCTAATATATATATATATATATATATATATATAGCAATTTCTTTGCTCCGGAGTCCGACAGCATTAGCATGGATATCTCCTGCTGTTTATTGATTTTATATTTTTGGCGGTAGTCCAACAGCATGCCTTTCTGTCGGGTCCTCTTTCCGCCTCCCGAACCGCTTATACCACCACAAAGATTGGCTATTCGGGTCCAGCCCTAGTAGACTCATGTTTATAATATATAATATGATCTGTGGCAAATATCAGTAATATCTGCTCATAAACAGTTGTTGACATGCTGTTTTAAATTCAGAAAGTATGCTATTGGTTTCAGTTTTGTGGTTACTGTGGGGGAGCTGGATTTTTTTTTTTTTAAACAAGTATTCCAATGAGAAAAAATTGCAATTTGCAATTCGGTTTCAAAAAAATTTGAAACCGAATTGCAAAATTGCAGCAACAAGCACACCCTCTTCAGGACCTGAAAATATATCAATTGTAACTTAAACCTGTAAGGTGGGATTCGTAATTTTGGAGCAAGGTTAATTTACTTTACACCATCCGTGGTCATTTTAATGTCAAAAATATTTTAGGGGAACTTTCTGTGTCATCAGTGTTCTTCATATAAACATTTGCTTTCATTTCTCATATTGCAACACATGGTATTTTAATGACATGTCCTAATATCATTTCTCAACATATTTCACAGAATATTGAAGGACGTTGACTCTCAGGAGTTTGGTCTCAACAGCTTACGCAAGGTAAGATCAAATTAGTGCTGTTGAAGGTTTAAATTGAATTTTTTAATGACACCAATATGGTTTAGTTATGAGATGTTGAATTTATTTTACAGGTGCCTCAACATGAGATGGAGGTGTATGATGTGTAGTTTTGAATCAGACAAGCCAATAGGATTGTTAAAACACTATAGGTATGTATGCTCATTTTGAAGGCAGACGTTTGTGTTGATGCTCAATAGTATTATATTATACTGGGGAGACTACAGTATTAATTGTTCTAGCAAGGTGCGTGTCTTGATCAAGTTGTGTTTTTATCTTCTGTTTCAGATCAAAGAGGAGTTCAGAAGGATAACAACAGTTCATCTGGAGCAAACCTTTTTGTCAAAACTGGACACACACACTCCCAAACTCCTGGAGATATTTAGGACTAAGGGCGGGGTTGCAGGCACGAAATCAGACCGATGCTGGATTGACTTGGCCAGGTAAAGTTACAGGGACATTAATGTCATTTGTGTCAGTCATCTTGTGTTGGGCTCATACACACTGAGCTAGCTATTACCATCTCTCTCTATCTATCTCTCTATCCATCTCTATCTCTCGCGCTCTCTCTATCTCTCTACCTCTCTATATCTCTCGCTTTCTCTCTGTCTATCTCTCTCTATCGCGTGGCGAAGTTGGTAGAGTGGCCGTGCCAGCAATCGGAGGGTTGCTGGTTACTGGGGTTCAATCCCCACCTTCTACCATCCTAGTCACGTCCGTTGTGTCCTTGGGCAAGACACTTCACCCTTGCTCCTGATGGCTGCTGGTTAGCGCCTTGCGTGGCAGCTCCCGCCATCAGTGTGTGAATGGGTGAATGTGGAAATACTGTCAAAGCGCTTTGAGTACCTTGAAGGTAGAAAAGCGCTATACAAGTATAACCCATTTATCATTTCTCTCTCTCTCTCTCTCTCTCTCTCTCAAATTAAATAAATAAATTAATATAATTTAATTACATTGCCTTTTACATGGCATAGTGAACTTTGTGTATCTGTTTGCATATACATGTTCTTTGCAATAAATTTGCTTCTCTGTTTTATAGCAACATGTTGAAGGCATCATACGTTGCCTAATGGAGTTCCTTGGAGAGTCGGGAGAGGAGCTGATCAAAGACTGCCAGGTACATTTTGAAAATTTGGGATTTTCTGATGATTATTCTCACCATAGTAAATGTATCTCTTCTCCAACCTGATACTATAACCTCTGTTCTTTGTGTATTAATGTATTTACATAAATGTCACATGTGCCACTATATATGAGGAAAAACATTTGTATTCAGATTAACAAAAATTAGGCCATTAACTTAAATTGGCAATTAATTGCAATGTGTCCCAATTTTTCAACTGGTTCTGAATCTGAAATGTTTGAAAAGCAAATGTTTTGAAAGTATGAAAAATGGTATTTAAAACAAACTTCTGGATTTTTTAGACAATCTTGTTGAAAAAAATGATGGTTGCCTCAGTGACCCAAGTGTACACTGACAAATTAAAGTGCAAACCTGGGTTAACTCAGAGTAAGATCAAATAAAATAAAATCAATAGGTACCTAAATACTTCCCCAGCATTTAACCAATGCCGGGGTCTCTGTATGTATAGGTTATATGAACTGGCTGTTTTAACATCATGAATCACCTCTTGGGAACTTAAAGGCCTACTGAAATGATTTTTTTTTATTTAAACGGGGATAGCAGATCCATTCTATGTGTCATACTTGATCATTTTGCGATATTGCCATATTTTTGCTGAAAGGATTTAGTATAGAGCAACGTCGATAAAGTTCGCAACTTTTGGTCTCTGATAAAAAAAAACCTTGCCCCTACCGGAAGTAGCGTGACGTAGTCAATTGTTCACTCCCTCATATTTTCCTATTGTTTTCAACGCAGCTAGAGCGATTTGGACCATTACCCCATTAAATTGAGCGAGGATGAAAGATTCGTGGACGAGGAACGTTAGAGTGACGGACTAGAATGCAGTGAAATACATATTTTTTTCGCTCTGACCGTAACTTAGGTACAAGCTGGCTCATTGGATTCCACACTCTCTCCTTTTTCTATTGTGGATCACGGATTTGTATTTTAAACCACCTGGGATACTATATCCTCTTGAAAATGAGAGTCGAGAACGCGAAATGGACATTCAGTGCCTTTTATCTCCACGACAATACATCGGCGAAATGCTTTAGCTACGAGCTAACGTGATAGCGTCGTGCTTTAACTGCATATAGAAACAAAAAAAATAAACCCCTGACTGGAAGGATAGATAGAAAATCAACAATACTATTAAACCGTGGACATGTAAATACACGGTTAATGCTTTCCAGGCTGGCGAAGGTTAACAATGTTGTGCTAACGACGCCATTGAAGCTAACTTAGCAACTTAGCAACCGGACCGCACAGAGCTATGCTAAAAACATTAGCTCTCCACCTACGCCAGCCAGCCCTCATCTGCTCATCAACACCCGTGCTCACCTGCGTTCCAGCGATCGGCAGAAGGACGAAGGACTTCACCCGATGCGTTTGGCGGCCCGGAGACGTAGGAAGTCAAGGTGAGGTCGCCGGCTAGCGCGTCTGCTCTCCAACAAAGTCCTCCTGGTTGTGTTGCTGTAGTCCGCTGCTAATACACAGATCCCACCTACAAATTTCTTCTTTGCAGCCTTCATTGTTCATTAAACAAATTGCAAAAGATGTCCAGAATACTGTGGAATTATGAAATGAAAACAGAGCTTTTGTATAGGATTCTACGGGGTACCATAACTTCCGTTAAACTGACTACGTCACACGCATACGTCATCATACCGCGACGTTTCAGCCGGATATTTCCCGGGAAATTTTAAATGTCACTTTATAAGTTAACCCGGCCGTATTGGCATGTGTTGCAATGTTAAGATTTCATCATTGATATATAAACTATCAGACTGCGTGGTCGGTAGTAGTGGCTTTCAGTAGGCCTTTAAGAGAAAAAATGTGTATAATATTGACTCCTGAGCACAGAATCACGTGTTTTTCACAGGATGTAGGTGAAGAAGACTCTGTTCATCATGTCCTCAAGATCCTCGTCATCAGTGGAAATGCAGCACAGAAAGGCCACAATCCTGCCCATGTGTCAGTCACCGTCGAAGGAAAAGAGGTTCTGGATGACTGCAAAACCGTGGCAAAGGCTTGCTTTTTGCTCATGGGCTTAATCTACGCCATGAACTTGAGTTACCCACTGAAACTGAAATACACATTTGAAGTGTTTCAGAAGCTGTTTTTAGAGCTGGATGTTCTGAAAATGTCGCCCAAGGCACGGTCTTTGCCAAATAAACTTCTACTGTGAGTTTTTTTCACAGTGTACATATGCTGTTCTAGCATATAGCTGTTCTTTGGTGTTGAAGCAGTACATGACGCTTGTCAATGGAACTTCTTGAAAGATTTTGCTGCTGTGCTTAAAAGTTACAATTCAGGACATTTTATTGGATCTTTTACCTGTAATTGTTCGCATTATTGTGAATGTTCTAAAACAAAAAAATCACTGTTTTATAATGTTTTGTCTGGTAATGCTGCTGGAAAATGTAATAAAGGTGCTCTTGTTTGAAAGTATGTTATCATTTCATATTTGTAGATGTGTTAAGATAATTTAATTTAATTAACAGTAGGCCATGTTAAAAATACAACACATTCATATTACAATAGTGGTGTAGGTGGTAGCTTAAATATTATGTAAATATTACTTAAATATTGCTCCGAATAAAGTAAAGAAAAACTAGTTAAATTATCCTGAAAATCAAGCATTTTTATAAGGGTTTTGTAAGTAGATACAAAGGCAGTTTTGAGTAAAATTTACTATCAAAGAGTGAGTACATTTTGTCTCTAAGAAAGAAAATCTCGAGTAATGTTTACTTGAGTGTTTTTGATAAAAAATAATTCTTGTTGGCAAGTAAACTTTACTTGACTATTTCCTAAGTAAAAGTTACAAAGAATTTCTGTGTGGAAATTGTTACCTAGCTTATTTTAAGTAAATGGCACTCCAAATTTTTTCCAGTGTACGTTCCCATCCTCACCTATGGTCATGAGCTTTGGGTTATGAACGAAAGGACAAGATCACGGGTACAAGCGGCCGAAATAAGTTTCCTCCGCCGGGTGGCGGAGCTCTCCCTTAGAGATAGGGTGAGAAGCTCTGTTATCCGGGAGGAGCTCAAACTAAAGCCGCTGCTCCTCCACATCGAGAGGAGCCAGATGAGGTGGTTCGGACAGCTGGTCAGGATGCCACCCGAACGTCTCCCTTGGGAGGTGTTTTGGGCACGTCCGACCGGCAGGAGGCCATGGGGAAGACCCAGGATACGTTGGGAAGACTACGTAGGCCTGGGAACGCCTCGGGATCCCCCGGGAGGATCTGGACCAAGTGGCTGGGGAGAGGGAAGTCTGGGCTTCCCTGCTTAGATTGCTGCCCCCGCGACCCGACCTCGGATAAGCGGAAGAAGATGGATGGATGGATGGTACCCATCCCTAATCGTGCCCCTCTCCCTCCTTAGCCTATTCCATCAACTAAAGCTCCCCCAGCACATAGCTGTTATTCGAAACAGCGTCAATGCTGTTGTCTAGGATGTCAAGGGCCTCTGCGCTGATAAACATCATATCAAGCAGAGGCCTAATGAAGAAGTATTATCTTCTAAAATCAGAAATACTGTCAAAGCACACTGTTTTCACGAGTCTGATTAGAAAAAACGGATGCACACAGTGTCCAGTTAAACGCTAGATAATATCAACCGTGCAGTACTCAGTGCCAGATCTTTAAGTAAAAAATCATTTTTGAATAATAGTTTCACGTCCTTTTACAATCTCGATTTTATGTTTACCCCAACTGAGACGTGGCTGGACAAAAAAAAAACGCAAATGCAGTCCTGATTGAATCTAGTACACCTCACTTCAACTTTAGATCTGAGACATGACCAAACCAGGAGAGTGGTTGGTTGGTTCCATATTCACGGACAATCTACTCACCCATAAATTGTCACTTGAGATTATTTCATTATATGAGTATGCGTCATTTGCAATGGAGATGAAACAATGTTCCATACTTTATATCACTATTTACAAACCACCGCGATGATAAGTTTAAACTCTGGTCAATACAAGGGCCTTGAATGTGCATGTGGATGTAGCCAACAACAGGCACACTAAATAAATTACTGCTGTCTTTGAAATGTTTGGTCTAACTCAGCATACAACCAAGTCTACCCACAGCACTCTTGATTTGATCATAACTATGGGTCTTGCTATTCTTCTGCTTGTCTGTTAGACTCAACCAGCACTTAGGTCTGGGTTCTGTTGAATCCTTACACATCAAGTGTTGTATATGATTAGGATACCATTGCTCCTGTCAAGGTTAGAATGGTTAAAAGTAGGCAAGAGGCATCATGGAGAGATGAAGAGTCTGTCCAGGCACAGGAAAGGGAATACTGCAGAGTCTACAAAAATGGTGCATGTCAAAGCTCCAAATTCATTATGGGATTTACAAGAAAAGGCAAGTGTGTTCGACCAGGGTTTACGTGGAACAAGGAAAAAGTATTCTTCTAAAATCAACACAAACTGTAGTACCAACTTTCGTTTTCTGTTTGCTACAGGTCAACAGATTGGCAAACTCTTCAGTTTCACTTCTTTAAAACTCAGTTTGCCATCTAAGTGCAATGAGTTTGCAGTATTCTTTAGTAATATAATTAGAGGTATTCAAAATGCAATAATTCCTACAAAGAAATAGATACTCTGAAGTCAGCTGGACAACAAAAGCTGGCACGTTTCACTCCTGTGACTGACAAAACGGTCAAAGACATGATCCACAGTCTGAGTCCATTAACATGCTGCCTTAAGGAGTTACCCACTAGATTTCTAAAGTCTGTGCTCAGCAGTTTGTTGCCACAATTTGCTCATGTAGTTAGCATCTCTCTTCAGGCTGGAACATTTCCAAAGCCCTTAAAAACTGCTGTCATTAATCCCTTCTAAGTAAGAATAGTCTTGATGCCACAGTACTGAACAATTGTTGGCCCATATCAAACCTGACATTTTGGGGCAAAGTTCGAGAAAAAGTACTATACCAACAGCTTAGTGACTTTCTCCTGTATAACAATGTATTTGATACTTTCCAATCAGGCTTTACCCCACCACAGCACCGAAACAGCTCTGACCAAAGTGTCAAATGATATCCGACTGAACACAGAAGCTGGAAAATCCTCAATCTTAGTTCTGCTGGAACTGAGCGCTGCATTTGCAGTGTTTCCCACACATTCATTTATTTGTGGCGGCCTGCCACGAAAGAATTACGTCCGCCACAAATTATAAAAAAATAAAAAATGTGATTTTCTTTTTTTTTCTTTTTTTTCTCCTGTCCCGCTTCTCAGGCAAATCATATAGTTGATGTAGATGCCCATAAAGGCTGTTCAGATTTACTTTACAAAAGAGAAGTGTAGGATACTTCTCTTGTTGCCTTATTTGTATTTGACCACTACTGTTTTCTGTTTATTTGTTACTGACTGTGGCAGGACACCTCTGCCTCTGTTTCACTTTATGTTGCTGGTAAATAATATGGTTGTAGTAGTAGGCTAAAGTTCAATTATTTAGTATGCACTAATTAAAGGGGCAGAGCTTTAAGAGACATTTTAGCTTTTATATTTTATAAGATATATTTTTTGTAAGAACCACGATTAATAATTATATTTTAGTGAATAACTTATTGTTCAAATCTGTATATAAATATGTACACAAAGTGTTGTAATTATATTGTAAAATGGATGGATGGATGGACGTTTAAAACAAAACTGTTATTATTAATTAGTAAGTATACATTTTTTGAGCCTTTTTAGAGAAAATCATATCATTGTAGTAAATTATGCAAAATACTCGATGAGGTCATGGTGACCACGCTCATAGCCACGCCCCCACCGCCACAGGTATCTTGGCAGTTTATGGGAAACACTGATTTGACACAGTGGATCATGTTTTCTTAATAGAATAGCTGGTTCTTCTCTTAACTGGTTCAAGTCCCATCTCTTTCTTGTTCTTTGTTGGAATTGGTAACAGTGTCTCGGACCAAATAGCCATAACTCGTGGGGTTACTTGTCTGTCAATTCGGGGACCCCTATTGTTCAACTTGTGCATGCTGCCACTGGTCCAGCTAGTACGCAGCAAACATTTGTCCTATCACAACTATGCAGATAACACTCAGAACAACTTGTGCAGGATTTAGGCAATGTTAGATAACAATATTCACAATTGGGACATCTTTACCGTGACCTGTATGTACTCATTTGTTTTGCCAGCTATTTAGACATGAATATGTGTTAAGATATTTGCAGATAATAAATCTATATTGTTATGCCAGCTATACACTGACTGCTCCAAAAAGTATGCAAGTGTCTCTTTAGAAAATTGCTCAAATGTTAGCTTTGTACTCACTTTTGTTAGATACAGAACTACGAAGCTCCTACTATAATTATCAACCTGCTTTTATCAATACTAATAAAGTACGGAGACATTTCAGTCATCTACTATTTTTATCAGACAAAGCGTCTTGGTAAACGTAATGGTATCAGTTTATTTCGATCATGCATACAGTTCAAATGTGGTACCTCACATATTTCCAGGTCCTCATTACAACATGTCTGAAAAGGAGTAGGAAGAATTACAGCTTATCTTTATCCGACCTCTTTTCCGTCGCAATTGCTAACACATTTGTTTGTTCACAAACAATAAAGTTATCATGGATACATAGTAAAGTTGTGATTCATATACAAAACAAAAATCAATATATTTTCATTTTTCAATAAAGTTCAAGATGTTTATCAGGATTCATCATATGTGCACATTCAGTTTAAGCTGTTTCTTGAATTGGATCATATTAGTACATTGTCTGACTTCTTTGCTTAATCCATTCCATAATATAATTCCACATACTGATATGCTAAATGTTTGAAGTTCTTTTTTCTTCCCCAAGGTTATATTTCTTTTCTTTTATTGAGAATAATTGTTGTACATTCTTGGGAAGCAGGTTATAGTTTGTTCATCGCAAAATGTTTACGTTTAGTTATTACATTTCAGTATTTTTGATTCAATAAATAAAAGGTTTGAGTATTCTCCATAACCGACATTATGTATTATTCCAACTGATCTTTTTTTGCAACACAATTAGTGAATGAAGCGTACTTTTGTAGTTTGTTCCTCATATTTCTACACAATAACTCAGACACGGTAAAACTAGAGAGCAGTAGAGAATATGAAGTGATTTTTGGTTCAGAGTATATTTCGCTTTGTTCATCATTGAAGTATTTCTTGCCAACTTATGTTGTATATTTTTTTATGAGATGTCCCGTTCATTTTATCATCTATTATTACACATACAAATGTGATTTATTTTATCATTACAATGTCTACTGTATTTATATTTGTGTTTAACTGTCTTTCTTATTGTTTCCGAATAACATTATTTTAGTTTAAAGGCCTACTGAAATGATTTTTTTTTATTTAAACGGGGATAGCAGATCCATTCTATGTGTCGTACTTGATCATTTCGCGATATTGCCATATTTTTGCTGAAAGGATTTAGTAGAGATAATCGACGATAAAGTTCGCAACTTTTGGTCTCTGATAAAAAAAGCCTTGCCTGTACCGGAAGTAGCGTGACGTTGTCAGTTGTTCACTTCCTCATATTTTCCTATTGTTTTCAATGCAGCTAGAGCGATTCGGACCGAGAAAGCGATGATTACCCCATTAATTTGAGCGAGGATGAAAGATTTGTGGATGAGGAACGTTAGAGTGACGGACTAGAATGCAGTGAAATACATATCTTTTTTCGCTCTGACCGTAACTTAGGTACAAGCTGGCTCATTTGGATTCCACACTCTCTCCTTTTTCTATTGTGGATCACGGATTTGTATTTTAAACCACCTCGGATACTATATCCTCTTGAAAATGAGAGTCGAGAACGCGAAATGGACATTCACAGTGACTTTTATCTCCACGACAATACATCGACGAAGCTCTTTAGCTACTGAGCTAACGTGATAGCATCTGGCTCAAATGCAGATTGAAACAAAATAAATAAATCCCTGACTGGAAGGATAGACAGAAGATCAACAATACTATTAAACCATGTACATGTAACTACACGGTTAATAATTCTCAGCCTGGCAAAGCTTAACAATGCTGTTGCTAACGACGCTGAAGCTAACTTAGCAACTTAGCAACCGGACCTCACAGAGCTATGATAAAAACATTAGCGCTCCACCTACGCCAGCCAGCCCTCATCTGCTCATCAACACCCGTGCTCACCTGCGTTCCAGCGATCGACGGTGCGACGAAGGACTTCACCCCAACACAGATGCGAAGGCGGCTAGCATCGGCTGGCGCGTCTGCTATCCAAGTGAATCCTTCTTGTTGTGTTGCTACAGCCAGCCGCTAATACACCGATCCCACCTACAACTTTCTTCTTTGCAGTCTTCATTGTTCATTAAACAAAATGCAAAAGATTCACTAACACAGATGTCCAGAATACTGTGGAATTATGAAATGAAAACAGAGCTTTTTGTATTGGCTTCAATGGGCTACCGATACTCCTGTTTCACTGGCTACGTCACGCGCATACGTCATCATCCAAAGGCATTTCAGGCGTTTTCAACCGGAAGTTTAGCGGGAAATTTAAAATGTCACTTTATAAGTTAACCCGGCCGTATTGGCATGTGTTGCAATGTTAAGATTTCATCATTGATATATAAACTATCAGACTGCGTGGTCGCTAGTAGTGGCTTTCAGTAGGCCTTTAACTAAGATTTAAGGAGTCTGTTTTTGTCAATCCATCTCTTTATATTTGTTACTTTTTTATAATCATTTGTATTAGCTTCCTGAACAAACTGCAGTTGTATCGTCAGCCAACAACACTAACTTTAAGTCCTTTGTGACTTTACAAATATCGTTTATATAGAGATTAAACAATGTTGATCCCAGTATTGATCACTGGGGTACATGTTCGCCTAGCTTCACGTATTGCTTCCTGTTAGTTAAGTAGTTTCTTACCCAGTTCAAGACCAACCCTCAGATGCCATATCGTTCTAATTTGTTAACTGAGATATTATAATTAACTCTCTCTAAGAATCCATAAATGTTGTTGTGGCAAACTTTCATTACAATGCAAAATGTGTGTTACTTCATTATTCTGCAAACTAAAAAATGTATTTTACTGTCAAATGAGAAGTGCAACCAGAAGGTTTGTCTGCAGAGGAAGCTACTGCTGACGTTATTAGTTCCTGTGGTTTCATTCCAACACGGGTGGTATCACTTCGTGGTATTTGGTTTCTCAGATGTACCCCCACATGAGAGATACAGGAAACAATAAGGTTAGTTTTAATATTCCCCTCATATAGGCTGACAAACATATTTCCATTAACCATGACTGCCGTATAAGGTTGCAAGCTTTTTGAGCTTAAACAGGCGAATCTTGTCCGTTTGTGTTCCACAATGGAGCAAGTGAGCAGACGTACTCAACGGTAAACTCTCCAAATAAAAATGCAAGACATGTAATATTCATATAAATGAAATATTCAGGCGGGCTGAGTGCTGAAAATGGGGGCGAATTGGAGCCGCAAAAAATTAAAAATCCTTATATAAGTGTTATAATGAAGGCAACACATGATGTACAGTAAGTGTCTATATTAGCTATATTATCCTACTATCAAAGGCTGACGCAAATCTTCGTTGACAGTTGTATTTTAATTTTTGTTCTACACATTATCGCAACATTGGAAATCATTAGTAAAATGGAGGCTTCTCACAGGATGAGATAACTCCTGGAGATTATTAGCTCAGAATGGCCAAGGTATAGATGTGTGTGTCCACGTTAAAGGAAACGGCAGGCTGTCTTCTTCTAATGGACTTATTACAATCTTTGCAAGCTCACTCCTACCCACTTCTCTAAAGTGGGCTGGCTCAAGGTGGAGGACAGAGTTAAACAACTTGCACTGAGCCTAGTCTATAAAATCCGCTACACCTCCCTGATACCGAAGTACATGTCAAACTACTTCCTTAACGTAAATGACCACCATAACCACAACACCAGGGGGTGCTCCACTAACCACGTTAAACCCAGATTCCGAACTAACAAAGGTCTTAACTCATTCTCTTTCTATGCCACATCAATGTGGAATGCGCTCCCAACAGGTATAAAAGAAAGGGCATCTCTATCCTCCTTCAAAACCGCAATAAAAGTTCACCTCCAGGCAGCTACAACCCTAAACTAACACCTTCCCCGGATTGCTAATAATCAAATGTAAAAAATCAAATGCAGATACTTTTTCTTATTCTTATGCCTTCTGATCTCTCTCTCTCTCTCTCTCTCTCTCTCTCTCTATGTCCACTATTTGATGTCCATATCCCCCGCCCCTCCATACCCCTGATCGTAAATAATGTAAATAATTCAATGTGATTATCTTGTGTGATGACTGTATTATGATGATAGTATATATGATAGTATATATCTGTATCATGAATCAATTTAAGTGGACCCCGACTTAAACAAGTTGAAAAACGTATTCGGGTGTTACCATTTAGTGGTCAATTGTACGGAATATGTACTTCACTGTGCAACCTACTAATAAAAGTCTCAATCAATCAATCAATGCTGTGGTCTGGAACAACATGGCAGCCAATATTACATACAGATAATGTGTCATGAGACATGCAAATATAAATTAAATACACAGAGGACGTAAGTAAAGGAAATTAAATGAGCTCAAATATACCTACAAACGAGGCATAATGATGCAATATGTACATACAGCTAGCCTAAATAGCATTTTAGCATCGATTCGCTTGCAGTCATGGATTGACCAAATATGCCTGATTCGGGGCAGCAAATCAATAAAATCAACAAAGCTCACCTTTGTGCATTCACGCACAGCATAAAACATTTGGTGGACAAAATGACACAAAGAAGGAGTGGCATAAAACAATTATTTCTGTGGCAGCATCGGAGGAAGTTGCACATGTAAACAAACTACGATGAGTTCAAGGATCGCTGAAATTAGTAGGACAAAACGGTGCTTGCCAAATACTCTCATCAGTGAAGCATGTATAACATAAACAGTGGGATCGTGTTTGTTCTCCTACAGAAAATTTACTGTATCAAAACAAAAAATATATTTCTTATTTCATCTTTTTCCATTTTCACACATCTTTGAACGAGGTCCAGGGACCCACTAGGGCGGTGCTAAAGAGCCGCGGATTGCTGACCCCCGGTATAAGTGCGTGTTTGCATTAGTCGACCTCGGGATAGTAGTCTAGATCAGTTTTTCCCAAACTTTACTGAGCCAAGGCACGTTTTTCATATTTTCATTATCATTTAGTTTCATTTTCTCTCTGAAGGTTTGAGGTCACATAAGCCAAGTAGTACCAGTTTTGCGCTTGTATTTCAGTCCTGATAGCATTTCTTGTTTCATGTGGTGAATGCATCAAGTCAGTGGGCGTCCTCTTTTGTTTCCCCCCTCTATTTACCCTTGTAGGTTCTGAGTTTGAAACGGATTACGTTTGATTGTGTGCACAAAAACATGTTTTTCTCTACATTATGCTGTTCAGGAGCTTTCTCTGTTGGTTGGCAATTGTTACTACTTCTTCATTGGCGGCTCTTTCTTTCCAGGATACATTTATTATTATTCGTTTACACCACACCTCAAAAGATTCCAGATTACTGTTCGGGTTTCATATCCATATAATAAAGTAGATGTTATATATATATATAACACTTAAAGAAGATCTATGATAATGTTTGTCTTTTCTGATTTATACATGTTCAATGTTGGATATTGTTGTAAAACAATGTTGTCAAAGTGTAAAATCATGAGGTTTGTGTATTTGTTTACGGAATGTTGCAGTCTGGCTAAATCGTGACATCAGAGGAAGGTAGACGTTCTTATTTTCACATCAAGGGCCCAATTTATTAAACGTTTGCGTGTATTAAAACATGTGGAAACTTGATTTCTACTAAACTTGTGTACAGAGAGTTGTGGAAAAACTCACCCCATGTGTCCCACTGGGGTGAGTTTTTCCTTGCCCTTATGTGGGCTCTGTACCGAGGATGTCGTTGTGGCTTGTGCAGCCCTTTGAGACACTTGTGATTTAGGGCTATATAAATAAGCATTGATTGATTGATATATTGATTGATAAGGGAGCAAAATAAAGAGCATAATCAATTAAGTGCGTCTGTCTTTAAGACCAGACTTAAAACCAGGGGAGACAGGGTCTTCTCTGTGGTCGGCCCTAAGCTCTGGAACACTCTGCCCCTCCATGTTCAAACTGCTCCCACAGTGGAGTGTTTTAAGTCTCGTCTTAAGACCCACTTTTATTCTTTGGCTTTTAACACTACGTGAGTTGTGTGGTCTTCTGTCCTCTGTTGTCCTCTGTGGGGTTTTTTTTTATAAATTTTGATTTCTATTTACTGTTTTAATTGGTTTTACCCTTTAAAATCGTTTTTAATCATATTTATTTTTATATTTATTTATTTGTTGTTTTTATTCAGTCATTGGTGGAGCATAATATTGTTTTTAATATTGTTACTTTGGAAACATTCTTGTTGTTTAAATGTGCTATATAAATAAAGTGGATTGATTGATTGATATGCAGAATATATGCCGGTCATCAGAACGCCCACAACACTGGCAGTGGAAAATGTAAACCTAATTGTTTAGCACACTCAGTGTGATTTATTAAGACTGAAACTGTTCTGCGGGCGCTCATTACATCTTAATTTAGTACGTCTAGAAAGGACGTGCAAACTGGCTGTTGGGCAGAAATGGCTGCAGCTCCTTCCTATATATGCTTGTCAACATATATGTACTATCAAAAATATAAAAATATCAAACATGTCGTCTGGTCAGCAATATCATTTTATAATTGTATAACTGCTGGCTGTCATATGGGCTGATTAAAACAAATCCAATTGATGTGCTTTGTTGTCTGCCGGTGGTTTTTTTTCTACTGGCATTCGTTTTTTCATTTTTGGAAATATATTTTAATAATATACCCCCTAAATGAAAAAAGACATCCTGCAATATGCATTTTCTTGTGTTTGGATCATTCCAGGCACAGGAATGCACTGCGGTGTTGTGTCCATCGCCTCATGCAGAGCGCATCGTCAGCTTGCTAAAAATAGTTTCTGTTGTCTAGATTGGGATTCTATATTACGGTAAAGGTGTTACATATTACAGATGTGTGCTGCAATTGCAAAACCTCACAGGACGTGTGGACAATGCTGAAGAAACAAGTCCATGTCAGAAAACCAACAAATGTAGCTGAACTGCACTAATTTTGTCAAGAGGAGGGGTCAAACATTCAAGCAGAAGCTTGCCAGAAGTTTGTGGATGGCTACCAAAAGCACCTTATTGCAGTGAAACTTGCCAAGGGACATGTAGCCAAATATTAACATTGCTGTATGTATACTTTTGACCCAGCACATTTGCTCACATTTTCAGTAGACCCATAATAAATTCATAAAAGAACCAAACTTCATGAATGTTTTTTGTGACCAACAAGTATGTGCTCCAATCACTCTATCACAAAACAATTATAGTTGTAGAAATGATTGGAAACTCAAGACAGCCATGACATGATGTTCTTTACAAGTGTATGTCAACTTTTGACCACGACTGTATACCAGACAACATGAATGAATCCGTCTTTGAAAGACGGACAACCGAATGCACTGAACATAGAACATTAAGTCTGACAAACCACATATTGCCATGACATTATGTTCTTTCTATGTATGCCAACTTTTCACCACGACTGTATAAGCTGTTTTGTACATTACGTTCAAGGTGATCACCGTACAGTTTCCAGTTGTACTCCCTCCACCATTCTACAGTATCATCTTCTCTAAGGAGCATTCTGACATTTCTATCTTCGATACTACCGCTACCATTTTCCTTTTTTATTTTACCTGACTTTCTGTTGCAATTCTTTGCTATGATGTTCTCTAATGACTTTCTCAATCTCCGCACATTTCTCATCCCGCCATTTATCATCTCTATCCTCCTTCAAAACCGCACTAAAACAACACCTCAAGGCAATTTCAACCCTAAACTAACACCCTCCCTTCCACATCATACTTCTTAATGTAAATAATCAAATGTAGACACTTGTTCTTATACTTTCTGATCTCTCTCTCTGTCCACTACTTGCTGTACATATCCTACCAAGTCAGTCCTACACTGTTCCAATGTCCATTTCTCTGATGATGCAATTGTTGATGACTGAAGTGTTGATACCAACCAATCCTAAACCCCCCATCCCCCCCTCCATATCCCACACCCCGGATTGTAAAAAATTTAAATAATTCATTGTATATACTCTGATGATTATCTTGTGTGTATCATGAATCAATTTAAGTGGACCCCGACTTAAACAAGTTGAAAAACTTATTCGGGTGTTACCATTTAGTGGTCAATTGTACGGAATATGTACTTCACTGTGCAATCTACTAATAAAAGTTTCAATCAATCAATCAATCTTTGGCTTCTTTACCAGATTAATAATTGCTCAGTTGATAGTATTTTTCCGGATCTGCATGCTCCGCTTTTCATCTCTTTTCAATTTGACAAAAAATCCCTGCGATTGTCCATACTTTCTTGGCTTGTTTTTAATTTTTAGGATTTTCCATGTCATTGTTATCTTAGGACATTCAATCGATCGCAACTGGACTGTTTGGTTTGTCTTAGAAGACGTTTTGCCTCTCATCCGAGTAGGCTTCGTCGGTTCGTGCTCATAGACTTAGATTGGTCAGATCTAGACTAGCGGCTGGTGTAGTCTAATCTAGTTTACTCGGTGTTTAACTCAGGGGCTCCACTGTAATCTTAATCAGGTTTCATGTATTCATGTCATGTCCATCGTAGTGCATAACGATGTTACGCATTATTATCCAGATTTGTTATTGCTGCTTCTTTCTGTTCAAGAAAGGAGAAAAAAGCTGTACATGGAGAATACGGAAGTAGTGGTGGGATTCCCCCCCCCCCCCCCCTCACCCAGCAGAGCCAGAAAGAGGACCTAAAAGTAAAACCGGTGTTCGACCAGCATTCATATGAGCGCGGAAACGAGGCGGATTTGTTCACACCATTCGCAAATGTCAGTGCAAATGAGTCAAAGGAAAAAAATGTATTCACACATTCCTTCCCCTTTTTTGCTTCACACTCAGACCCTCTGTATGCTGAACAGTGGGGAGGTTGTGATGCATACCTGCATACAAACAATGATATATGAAACCACTTCTTATTTTAAATAATCAGCATTTAAAATGAGAGTTCATTAGATCAGGGGTTCATAACCTTTTGAACCTCGGGACCCAACTTTTCCACTGCAGAGGGGCACCACGGGTCCCACTGAAATATTACTACTGAATGAGTAATTTTACTCTGGATCTTAATCATATTCTACAATCATATCTAACCTACTTGGCGCTTAATGGGATAAACCTCGTCAAATGATATGAAAGCATGTATTAATCACAAAAATTATTATCAAGGCTTGAATCAGGCTGATTACAAAGAGAAATACTACTTAAATCTACTGCAAAATAAGACACTTAAACTCAAAAATAAATGTGCAACTACACAAATATTTTATAACTATATAAATAATAATATAAGATATCGTTCTTAAATAAACTGTCAATAACATTTAAATGCAAATGAAAACACAGCTTCACCACTTTAGTCATCATTTTTGCGCTGATGAAACTTCTAAGGCAGGGGTGTCATACTCATTTTAGCTCAGGGGCCGCATGGAGGAAAATCTATTCCCCAAGTGGGCCGAATGGTAAAATCATGGCATGATAACTTAAAAATAAAGACAACTCCAGGTTGTTGTTTTTTGTTGTAAATAGAACAAGCACATTCTGAAAACGTACCAATCACAACTAATCCTCTGGACAAAACACTTCAAGTTTGTTGAAAATTCTGAGGAAACCGGTGTGTCTACAAAGCCAGGATTAACCTTTAAGTCACAGTCTTTCTGGGATTGAACAAAAAACACAACATGTAAACTCTTCTAGGTATCAAATACCTCCTTCGTCATGTCCACGTATCAATCCAGTGGTAACTCAACAAACCGTAAGAAACGGAGGTGAAAACTATCCAAAAGGGTTAAGTTTTCTCGTTTTTGACAGAGACATTATGGGGGAGTAAGGGTGCCAAATAATGATGTGTTCGAAGCAGAAGACATAAAACGGCAGGTTCTAAGTTTCATGTGGGTCGAGGATGAGGAGCCACAGTGCCTCTTTACTGTGTACCTCTTGCTTGGCCCCGGTATAAAACGTTTGCTAGTGCCAACAGGATTGCTATGGTGACATCCAGTGGACACATTTAGAACTGTAGTTTCTTTCATTCATAAAAATGCAGCTCATTTTAATACCTGGCAAACTCATCACGCGGGCCGGATAAAACCTGTCTATGGGCCTGAGCCAGCCCGCGGGCCGTAGGTTTGACACCCCTGGTTGTCAAAATCATATACCTTAGAATCTAAGGTGTATGATTTCAGCTCCAGACTTTGTCTTTATTTGAGATTGTCATTACTATTACATTTCTATTAGTATCTGTATTGCTCCATTTGTGGTGTAATAATGCTCATTGTCATTTCTGTATTTTTATTTTTATTTTTCGCTAACTGCTTATTTGCTATCACTTTTACCATCATATTTGTACATGTCATATTTGCTGATGTTTCTCTATTGTTGTGTTTGCTGTTGTTGTTTTTGTCTCTCTGTCTAATCCCCCTCTGTCTTCCTGTTTTCCTCTTTCTATCCCCTCCTGCTCCGGCCCGGCTGCACCAAATGATTATATAAATACATTTAATAAAGTAAAATACAAATAAGGCAACAAGATAAGTATCCTACACTTCTCTTTTGTAAAGTAAATCTGAACAGCCTATATGGGCATCTACATCAACTATATGATTTGCCTGAGAAGCTGGACAGGACACCAAAAAAAATAAAAAATAAAATAAAAAATAAATAAAAAGAGATTGTCATTACTGCTACAAGTGGTGGAAAAGTGTATTACAACCGAGTACGGCTGCGGCCCATACAGACGACATCTGAGAGACATATCTTTATGGGGCGTTTGCGGTCCAACAATGGTTAAGAAACACTGCATTAGGTGGACAAAAAGTACATATTTCTCTAGTTTATGCTGCTGCTGTCATATATACTGTATATACTGTAATATTATACATGGTCATTGGTTTATATTGTATATATGTTATAGACATAATATAATATATCTGTATATAAATTATTCTGTACACATATTATGTATATATTCGTACATATGTTAGATTTTTTTTATAGGTATATTAGTCTATTTATACCTGCATTGTCCTTTCCATCCTTACACTTTCCATCATTGTAACTGAGCTACTGTGTTGAACAATTTCCCTTGTGGATCATTAAAGTTTGTCTAAGTCTAAGTCTAAGTCTATATTTGGTGTGTTGTTCATCCCAGCAGGCACAAGACTTTAAAAGCAATGTTGAGAAGTTGCTGAAATAAGTCTTGACGCTTAGTAACTCAAACCTAACGTTGGAAGAACATGCTTTTTGATGACGCTTAATTAATGTTGGGTTTGACCTGTCCGGCTTGTCCCAGACAGTTTGGTTATGTTTTAGTTTTTCTTCTGTTTGTTTTATTTCCTGTCAGCGCTCTAATTTGGGTTCGGTTTCCTGCGTGTCTCCCTGAGTGCTGTTTCCCCTCAGCTGCGGCTGATTGGCACCTGGCCACACCTGGTGTCAATCAGCCGGCTGCTATTTAGACCTGCCTCGCCCTCCAGTCAGTGCTGGAGTATTGTCGCTGTAGCTGTAAACTGTGGACTGTTTGCTGTTTCCGGTTTTCCTGTTTGCTGGTTCCTGTTCCCTGTTTCCAGTTTGCCTGTTCCCGGTTCCTGGTTTGTGTATTGTAGTGATGGGTCCGGCAACACCGATGCATCGGCGCATGCGTCGAGCTCATGGAGCAAAACCCTGTGTCGGTGAAAGTCACGTGACCGATCATGAGCTGTTTCGGTCACGTCCGATACGCGAACTGTGTCGCACTGACGCCTCCTCTGTGCCCTGTGAGCGGGTCTTTTCTACAGCCAGAGAAATAATAACTAAGAAGAGAAATCGTCTAAAATTGAATACGTTGGAAAAACTGTTTTTTTTTAATAAAAATGTGTAAAAAAAAAAAAAAAAAATTCCCAGTCCACAAGCATCCTCATTCACAACACACGTTCTCTTAGAGGCCTACTGAAATTATTTTTTTTTATTCAAACGGGGATAGCAGATCCATTCTATGTGTCATACTTGATCATTTCGCGATATTGCCATTATTTTGCTGAAAGGATTTAGTAGAGAACATCGTCGATAAAGTTTGCGACTTTTGGTCGCTGATAAAAAAAAGCCTTGCCTGTACCGGAAGTAGCGTGACGTCACAGGTTGAAAGTCTCCTCACATTTCCCCATTGTTTACACCAGCAGCGAGAGCGAATCGGACCGAGAAAGCGACGATTACCCCATTAATTTGAGCAAGGATGAAAGATTTGTGGATGAGGAACGTGAGAGTGAAGGACTAGAGTGCAGTGCAGGACGTATCTTTTTTCGTTCTGACCGTAACTTAGGTACAAGGGCTCATTGGATTCCACACTTTCTCCTTTTTCTATTGTGGAACACGGATTTGTATTTTAAACCACCTCGATACTATATCCTCTTGAAAATGAGAGTCGAGAACGCGAAATGGACATTCACAGTGACTTTTATCTCCACGACAATACATCGGTGAAGCACACTAGGTACGGAGCTAACGTGATAGCATCGTGCTTAAATGCAGATAGAAACAAAAGAAATAAGCCCCTGACTAGAAGGATAGACAGCAGATCAACAATACTACTATCAGGAGACACCGAACCAAACACTGGACCTGTAACTACACGGTTAATGCTGTGCCGCCTGTCAAATCCTAGCAATGCTGTTGCTAACGACGGCATTGAAGCTAACTTAGTTACGGTACCTCGTCAGAGCTATGATAAAAACATTATCTCTCCACCTACGCCAGCCAGCCCTCATCTGCTCATCAACACCCGTGCTCACCTGCATTCCAGCGATCGACGGCGCGACGAAGGACTTCACCCGATCATCGATGCGGTCGGCGGCTAGCGTCGGATAGCGCGTCTGCTATCCAAGTCAAAGTCCTCCTGGTTGTGTTGCTGCAGCCAGCCGCTAATACACCGATCCCACCTACAGCTTTCTTCTTTGCAGTCTCCATTGTTCATTAAACAAATTGCAAAAGATTCACCAACACAGATGTCCAGAATACTGTGGAATTTTGCGATGAAAACAGAGCTGTTTGTATTGAGATACAATGTGTCCGAATACTTCCGTTTCAACCATTGACGTCACGCGCAAACGTCATCATACATAGACGTTTTCAACCGGAAGTTTCGCGGGAAATTTAAAATTGCACTTTATAAGTTAACCCGGCCGTATTGGCATGTGTTGCAATGTTAAGATTTCATCATTGATATATAAACTATCAGACTGCGTGGTCGCTAGTAGTGGCTTTCAGTAGGCCTTTAGATTTCCATACGTGTTCACATTATTTATTGACTGTATCTAAAAAAGATAAAAATATATTTTTATTTAAATGAAGACATGAAATAATCCTAAATGAAATACAATGACTTGGTTTATATTATTGTATATACTAGGCCATAAAATCAGTGTCAGTTGAGTCGGTCCATAGGTTGCCTGTAGGGATTTTTAATGTCCAGCAGATGTCAGTATTTAGTGACACAGTATCGACACAGTTTTGCAATGTGTCGAAACGCTTCATGACGCCTCATCAACCCATCACTAGACTGTTTTGCCTTAATTTTGGACATTAAATGATGTTTTCCTGCACCAAACCTGCCATCTCTGCATCTTGGGGTTTGTCACCACCTTCACTACTTGACATGACCATTGCATTAATGTGTTTTAATTTACGTTGTATCAAACTGTAAATACAGGAAAAAAATACATATATACAGTATAAGCTATCCATCCATCCATCCCATTTGTGGTGCACAATCTGGGGAATGGTTCTGCTGTTCGTTTGTGTGTGTTTCCATGCTGTATTCTGATAAAGAGCCGAAATGTTCTCATTATAGCGTTGATATAAAACAAATCTAATGTTGGCACTAGGGTTGTACGGTATAGGATAGTATAGTATCGCGGTACTAATGAATCAAAAACGGTACTATACTCCTGTTTGAAAAGTACTGGCCCCCCACGACCCTGATCAACTTGTCATGACATTGCTGATTTTACGAACAGAGGAGCATGTTCGGCAGCGCACATTCACAGAGTACTTACAAGCAGACACAGTGTGTAGACAGAAAAAGGAGAATTTTGGCTTAAAAACTATCGATAAAGGTGAAGCTATAACATTGAAACGCCCTCAGGTAGAGGTGCTTTAAGACATGGCTAGCTAGCTAGCGGCTAATGTCCATCTGCAATCGGCAGTGTTTTAGCTGCTTCTAAATCACTAATCCTCGCCTCCATGGCGACAAGGTAAGTTTCTTACAAGTATCATCCCTGCAGGACGAGGAATAGCTAAACATGTTTCACTACACACCGTAGGAAGATACGATTGCTCAATGTAAACAAACGCCACGGGTTGATCTTCACCTGACATCCACTGTAATGATACCAAGTACAAGAGCGTATCTGGTCGATACTACTGTGATTACATCAATATTTTTTATCGTCACAAAATCTCTTTTCTACGGAGCCCCTAAAGGGACATGGGAATTTTTTTTTTTTAGACATGTATCTCGTGGCCACGAGAAAGTATCTCGTGGCCACGAGAAAGTATCTCGTGGCCACGAGAAACTTTCTCGTGGCCACGAGAAACTTTTTATAAAAAAAAAAAAAAAAAAAAAAAAATATTAATTTTTTTTTTTTTTTTTTTTTTTTATAAAAAGTTTCTCGTGGCCACGAGATACTTTCTCGTGGCCACGAGAAACTTTCTCGTGGCCACGAGAAACTTTCTCGTGGCCACGAGAAACTTTCTCGTGGCCACGAGAAAGCATTGGATGCGTGCTGATGGTTTAGTGTGTGTTAAAATGGCAGTTTAGGAGTTAATATGGCTGTATTTCCAGATAGGACTTTCCCCCATGTGTGTTGTGGCAAAATGTGAATGCTTGATTAGTAGGTGTGAGACAAACACTTTATCTTCCTGGTTATTGTAACGCTACGTGTTTGACATTATTGAAGACTTTATCATGCCCGGGAAAGGACAGTTTTCCTCTTCTGTGGCTGTGGGGAGTGGGCGTGGCTTGCGGACCTGCAGTGAAGCGGAGTGTGTCAGTTAGTCCGATGTTGATGTGATCAAACTTCTTTCTTGCTTGGAAGATACACACACAATTATAACTGTTATTTCTTCCTGCACATAATAAATATGTACAACGTGTTTGGATGTATTCATTTATGTAAAATTGTCATTAAATGTAATATTGCCTGACAAAAAGTGATACGACGTACGTAATATTTTGATATTTACACATCGCATATTTACACACGCGCATCTGACTAGAATACCCTTATGTGCATTACATATATCAACATCAACTACCTACTGTACTGTTTAATTGTTGAAATACCCTTTTTAGAGCAAATATCTACCCACATAATTTATATGTGTATATATAATATATATATATATATGTGTATGTATGTATGTATGTGTATCTATATATATATATATATATATATATATATATATATATATATATATATATATATATATATATATATATATATATATATATATATATATATGTATATATATATATATATATATATATATATATATATATACATATATATATATATATATATATATATATATATATATATATATATATATATATATGTATGTGTATCTATATATATATATATATATGTGTATCTATATATATATATATGTATATATGTGTATCTATATATATATATATATATATATATATATATATATATGTATATGTGTATATATATATATATATATATATATAGACATATATATACATATATATACATATATATATATATATATATATATATATATATATATAGATATATATATATATATATATATATATATATATATATATATATATATATATATATATATATATATATATATATATATATATATATATACTGCCGTTCAAAAGTTTGGGGTCACATGTAAATGTCCTTATTTTTGAAGGAAAAGCACTGTACTTTTCAATGAAGATAACTTTCAACTAGTCTTAACTTTAAAGAAATACACTCTATACATTGCTAATGTGGTAAATGACTATTCTAGCTGCAAATGTCTGGTTTTTGGTGCAATATCTACATAGGTGTATAGAGGCCCATTTCCAGCAACTATCACTCCAGTGTTCTAATGGTACAATGTGTTTGCTCATTGGCTCAGAAGGCTAATTGATGATTAGAAAACCCTTGTGCAATCATGTTCACACATCTGAAAACAGTTTAGCTCGTTACAGAAGCTACAAAACGGACCTTCCTTTGAGCAGATTGAGTTTCTGGAGCATCACATTTGTGGGGTCAATTAAACGCTCAAAATGGCCAGAAAAAGAGAACTTTCATCTGAAACTCGACAGTCTATTCTTGTTCTTAGAAATGAAGGCTATTCCACAAAATTGTTTGGGTGACCCCAAACTTTTGAACGGGAGTGTATATATATATATATTATATTACTGTAACTTGTTCTTAAAAATAGTAGTTATTTTGTTTGTCAAATTTAGTGTTTGTGTGTATATATGTATACTGTATATATTTATGTGTGTTTCTTCCTATACAGTATACATGTATATGTGTGTGTGTGCGTGTATATACTGTATATATATATATATATATATATATATATATATATATATATATATATATATATATATATATATATATATATATATATATATATATATATATATATATATATATATATATATATATATATATATATATATATATATGCATATACATACATACACATATATATATATATATTATATATACACATATGAATTATGTGGGTAGATATTTGCTCTAAAAAGGGTATTTCAACAATTAAACAGTACAGTAGGTAGTTGATGTTGATATATGTAATGCACATAAGGGTATTCTAGTCAGATGCGCGTGTGTAAATATGCGATGTGTAAATATGAAAATATTACGTACGTCGTATCACTTTTTGTCAGGCAATATTACATTTAATGACAATTTTACATAAATGAATACATCCAAACACGTTGTACATATTTATTATGTGCAGGAAGAAATAACAGTTACAATTGTGTGTGTATCTTCCAAGCAAGAAAGAAGTTTGATCACATCAACATGGGACTAACTGACACACTCCGCTTCACTGCAGGTCCGCAAGCCACGCCCACTCCCCACAGCCACAGAAGAGGAAAACTGTCCTTTCCCGGGCATGATAAAGTCTTAAATAATGTCAAACACGTAGCGTTACAATAACCAGGAAGATAAAGTGTTTGTCTCACACCTACTAATCAAGCATTCACATTTTGCCACAACACACATCGGGGAAAGTCCTATCTGGAAATACAGCCATATTAACTCCTAAACTGCCATTTTAACACACACTAAACCATCAGCACGCATCCAATGCTTTCTCGTGGCCACGAGAAAGTTTCTCGTGGCCACGAGAAAGTTTCTCGTGGCCACGAGAAAGTTTCTCGTGGCCACGAGAAAGTATCTCGTGGCCACGAGAAAGTTTCTCGTGGCCACGAGAAACTTTTTATAAAAAAAAAAAAAAAAAAAAAAAATTAATATTTTTTTTTTTTTTTTTTTTTTTTTATAAAAAGTTTCTCGTGGCCACGAGAAAGTTTCTCGTGGCCACGAGATACTTTCTCGTGGCCACGAGATACTTTCTCGTGGCCACGAGATACATGTCTAAAAAAAAAAAATTCCCATGTCCCTTTAGGGGCTCCGTACTTTTCTTCTAAATTATTTTTATATTCATAAACTCAGGAAATATGTCCCTGGACACATGAGAACTTCAATTATGACCAATGTATGATCCTGTAACTACTTGGTATCGGATCGATACCTACATTTGTGGTATCATCCAAAACTAATGTAAAGCATCCAAACAGAAGAATAAGTGATTATTACATTTCAACAGAAGTGTATTGATAGACCACGTTGAAAGAGAAAGTAAGCAGATATTAACAGTAAATGAACAAGTGGATTAATAATCAATTTTTACAGCTTGTTCCTTATAAATTTGACAAAATAATACAATGAGAAATGACACAATATGTTACTGCATACCTCAGCAAACTAATTAGGAGCCTTTGTTTGCTTACTTACTAATAAAAGACAAGTTGTCTAGTATGTTCACTAATTTATTTAAGGACAAAATTGCAAAAAGAAACATATGTTTAATGTACCCCTAGATTTTTTTTTAAAGCCAATAATGCCATTTTTTGTGATCCCCTCAATTTAGAAAAGTATCACAAAGTATCTAAATACATTTTGGTACTGGTACCAAAGTATTGGTATCCAGACAACCCTAGTTGACACAATAGCATAACAGTCTAATTCAGGGGTCACCAACATGGTGCCCGCGGGCACCAGGTAGCCCGTAAGAACCAGATGAGTAGCCGCTGGCCTGTTCTAAAAATAGCACAAATAGCAGCACTTACCAGTGAGCTGCCTCTATTTTTAAAATGTTATTTATTTACTAGAAAGCTGGTCTCGCTTTGCCCGACATTTTTAATTCTAAGAGAGACAAAACTCAAATAGAATTTGAAAATCCAAGAAAATATTTTAAAGACTTGGTCTTCACTTGTTTAAATAAATTCATACATTTTTTTTACTTTGCTTCTTATATCTTTCAGAAAGACAATTTTTGAGAAAAAATACAACATTAAAAATGATTTTAGGATTTTTAAACACATATACCTTTTTACCCTTAAATTCCTTCCTCTTCTTTCCTGACAATTTAAATCAATGTTCAAGTAAATTTATTTTTTTTATTGTAAAGAATAATAAATACAGTTTAATTTAATTCTTCATTTTAGCTTCTGTTTTTTCGACGAAAAATATTTGTGAAATATTTCTTCAAACTTATTATGATTAAAATTCAAAAAAATTATTCTAGAAAATCTGTAGAATCAAATTTGAATCTTATTTCAAAGTCTTTTAATTTCTTTTAAAATTTTTGTTCTGGAAAATCTAGAAGAAATAATAATTTGTCTTTGTTAGAAATATAGCTTGGTCCAATTTGTTGTATATTCTAACAAAGTATAGATTGGATTTTAACCTATTCAAAACATGTCATCAAAATTCTAAAATTAATCTTAATCAGGAAAAATTACTAATGATGTTCCATAAATTCATTTTTTTAATTTTTTCCAAAAGATTCGAATTAGCTAGTTTTTCTCTTCTTTTTTTCGGTTGAATTTTGAATTTTAAAGAGTCGAAATTGAAGATAAACTATGTTTCAAAATTTAATTGTCATTTTTTTCATGTTTTCTCCTCTTTTAAACCGTTCAATTAAGTGTAAATATCATTAATTATTAATAATAACATAGAGTTAAAGGTAAATTGAGCAAATTGGCTATTTCTGGCAATTTATTTAAGTGTGTATCAAACTGGTAGCCCTTCGCATTAATCACTACCCAAGAAGTAGCTCTTGGTTTCAAAAAGGTTGGTGACCCCTGGTCTAATTTGTTTTCAAACTGTTTGAAATATAACAGGGTACAATTTTTCTGCTCTTACAGTTTGATCAAAAATAGATACTACACATTAATGCAATTATTTCGGATCAAAATGTAAGTAGAGAAGGGCTGTAACCTGTTGTGTTGACATATTGTTTGGAAGCACTCTCCAGATGCATGACAAATAGACAGACCGTTCGATTAAAAATTTAAGAACAATTTTGAGAAATAAAACAAACAAATTTTAAAAACAAAAATATATTACAAAAATAAATAAGATAGATGGGTAAGTAGGTGGGTGGGTTAGGGAGGTGTGTAGGTGGTTGGTGGAATTAAAGTATTTCATTCATTTCCTCTGCGGTTTGTGAGTTTCACTTTCTTAACTAAAAAAGCCCCATGAGCATTGGAAGGGTGCGTATATAAGGAAGCTCATGGGGACACAGTCACTCAGTGTTTTGCTTCTCCACTTGACCTTTTCAGTCTCAGCATCTCCTCGACCCAACAGACCACCACCACCACAGCCATGTGCCGAACCGCCAAAGTGATGCTTCTCCTGGCTGTCGTTATCTGCATGTCTGCAGCTCAACGTAAGTTTTGATGCTTATTGTTCACGTTTTAGATTAACACAGTCACAAGTTAGCTTTGTTAACGAAGTTGAGGTTTTAGCCTAATGAAGTCTTTCTCTTCTGTCTTCCCTGTCTAGGTGAAAAATCACAGAGTTGTCTTTGCCAAAGTGCCAAGAACACGCATGTCCGAAAGTCTGACATCAAAAACGTCACGATATATCCGGCCACTCCCTTCTGCAACAAAGTGGAGATAATGTAAGATGGCTTCTACAGCAGACAATATTCAAACACAGCTCCAAACCAATAAGGAATGGGCTGCTATGCTTAGATCACAGGTGTCAAACTCAAAGCCCGGGGGCCAGATGTGGCCCGCTACTTCATTTTATTTGGCTCTCTAAAGCCTGGAAATAGTACGGATCAATGAAGTAAATATTAAATAAATATTAAATATTGTCTAAAATATATTATCAAACATTCAAACCAATTTTTTAAAAGAAATAAATACTATTAATTATTTCAAATAGTGCACAGTAAAAGTAGCAATAGATTTCATAGTAAAATTTACTGTGGTTTTTACAGCATTTATCTCTAAATGAAAAAAACTGTACTTTTTTTACTTTAATAAACTGTGGCATTTACAGTAATACACCCAAAAATCTACAGTTGATTTGTGGTTAAAAAAACAAAACAAAACAAAAAAAAACTGGCAGCTCGGGTGCCAAACTTTTACTGTAAAGTTGCAATTTTATTTACAGTAAAAAAACGAATGTAATTGTTTTTATTTACAGCAAAAAACAAATGTAAATTTTACAGTAAAACTCTGGCAACAGAGCAGCTCAGGTGCCAAAATAATACTGTAAAATTGCATTTTTTTTTTTTACAGTAAAAAAAACAAATGTAAATTTTACATTGAAACTCTGGCAACAGAGCAGCTCAGGTGCCAAAATAATACTGTAAAATTGCATTATGTTTTTTTTACAGTAAAAAAACGAATGTAATTTTTTTATTTACAGCAAAAAACCAATGTAAAATTCTGGCAACTGAGCAGCTCAGGTGCCAAAATTATACTGTAAATTTGCATTTTTTTAAATTTACAGTAAAAAAAAACAAATGTAAATTTTACAGTAAAATTCTGGCAACTGAGCTGCCTTTTTTTTTTTTTACCATAAACCGCAGTACTGTTTTTACATTTACAGTAATATACACTACATTTTGAGGAGATATTATTGCAACTTACCTATTTATTTATTTTGTATTTTTTTGTATTTTTGTCCTGTCAACTTACCTATTTTTAATACATTTTAGTTTAAAAAAAATAATCTACTAATAAAATGCATTAAACAATTGTGTAATAATGGGGCCAAACATAACTGTGGTGTGGCCCTCAGTGAAAATGACTTTGACACCTCTGGCTTAGATAGTACCAGTCAAACACTAAGGCCCATTTTCTCATGCTTATAGTATAGAATGCGGCGTGTCCAAACTTTTGACACGTGTACCTGTGATGTTCTGCATGAAAGATGTGTAAATGGACATTGTTTAACATTTTAAGTTTTTTTTACCTGTGCTGTCTATTTCCGCAGTGTCTCCACAAAACGTGGCTCCAATGTCTGTCTGAACCTGAGGCCCGATGCGGAACAACGTCTGCTTGAAAACTTGACGTGAGTACATCTTGGTTGACATCCTCAGCAAACACACTGCAAACATGAAACATTAGAACCACGTTAGACATAAAAAAATAGTATTTGTAATGTTTCTTTGTGTTCTGTGATTTCAGAAGAAAAACTCGATCCATCAAAGCTCCTGCTGCAGTCAGCAGCAGTCCAACTCCAATCCACACGAAGACAAGTGAAAAAGCCTAGAAAATGTCTAAGGATGCCATATACAAATGACATGATTATGTATTTAAATGACTTGATTGACAGTATTTTTCTACCCCTGCATGTTATTTAATATGTACAAATTATTATGAAATCCACCTTCACTTTTTTTTTTTTTTATGTATATATAATAAAAAGGAAGAAAACGACATTTGTTTCTTCAGCGTCCCGATACATTTTGAAATATGATGTTGCACTTGACTTCATGGAGACCTGGGTTTCTAGATCATGACTGTAGTACAAAACCCAAAACCAGTGAGGTTGGCATGTTGTGTAATTCATAAATAAAAACAGAATACAATGATTTGCAAATGCTTTTCAACTTATATTCAATTGAATAGACTGCAAAGACAAGATATTTAATGTTCCAACTGAGAAGCTAAATTTTGTTTTGGGAAATAATCATTAACTTAGAATTTAATGGTAGCAAGACATTGCAGGGGCATTTTTACCACTGCGTTACATGGCCTTTCCTTTTAACAACACTCAGTAAACGTTTGATGTACAGCTTAAGTTCAATAGTCCGGGGTCTATGTTGTATTTTAGGCTTCATAATGCGCCACACATTTTCAATGGGAGACAGTTCTGGACTACAGGCAGGCCAGTCTAGTACCCGCACTCTTTTACTATGAAGCCACGTTGATGTAACACGTGGCTTGGCATTGTCTTGCTGAAATAAGCAGGGGCGTCCATGATAACATTGCTTAGATGGCAACATATGTTGCTCCAAAACCTGTATGTACTTCTCAGCATTAATAGTACCTTCATTGATGTGTAAGTTACCCATGTCTTGGGCACTAATACACCCCCATACCATCACAGATGCTGGCTTTTGAACTTTGCGCCTATAACAATACAGATGGTTCTTTTCCTCTTTGTTCCGGAGGACATGACGTCCAGTTTCCAAAAACAATTTGAAATGTGGACTCGTTAGACCCAGCGAAGCCGGCGGCATTTCCGGGTGTTGTTGATAAATGGCTTTCGCTTTGCATAGTAGTTTTAACTTTCACTTACAGATGTAGCGACGAACTGTAGTTACTGGCAGTGGTTTTCTGAAGTGTTCCTGAGCCCATGTGGTGATGTCCTTTACACAGTGATGTCAGTTTTTGATGTCGCCTGAAGGATCCAAGGTCATGGGCATTCAATGTTACGTGCAGTGATTTCTCCAGATTCTCTGAACCTTTTGATGACATTACAGACCTTAGATCAGTGGTTCTTAACCTTGTTGGAGGTACCGAACCCCACCAGTTTCATATGCGCATTCACCGAACCCTTCTTTGGTGAAAAATAAAATGTTTTTTTTCAACAGCCCTTTGAGACACTTGTGATTTAGGGCTATATAAATAAACATTGATTGATTGATTGAAATTCAAGACAAAGTTATATGTTATGCCCGTTTGATTGTGGACTATTACTGACACCTTGTGGCGATGGGAAATGCTGCGCGTCATTATTTTGGGCACTTCCGGTTTACGAGTTAGTCCAGTTCATAAACAATGAGAAGTAGACGAGTTGTGTTAGCTCTTACAAGCCTTGGAAAAGATACGTCTGTAAGTAAACTGTTTAACTTGTTTATATAACTCAATATGAAGGTGGAAAGTGGCTAAATTTGATAGTAAGATGTGTACTGAAAAACGATTTTTGTGCACTATTTTAATGGATGTTTGAGGACTTAAAATGGCTGCCGGTCGCATATTTCCACCATCGAAATTGTTTTAACACTCAGCAGTATTTGTTTGGTGATAATGCTGTATATTTGTGTAAAGCTAATGTTTACATACCGTAATTTCCGGACTATAAGCCGCACCTGACTATAAGCCGCACCAGCTAAATTTAGGGGAACATACAGATTGCTCCATATATAAGCCGCACCCGACTATAAGCCGCAGGGTTTTGATGTGTAATTACCGTAGTATATAGGGGTTCCTGCTACCACGGAGGGGATTGTCGGGACAGAGATGACTGTTTGGGAACGCAAAGCGTCCCATTTATTAACAATAAATCTTTCAATCATTCAATCAAACTTTCACATCTTTGACATGGCGAACAGCATTCGTGCAAAGTACAAATAATACAACGGTGCAAAGTAATACAAAGTGCTCACCTGTACGTTATCAAAATAACCAGCCTACCGGTATATGAACAGTCAGTCTTTAATCATTGTGTCATCGTCTTCCTCCTGCGTACTAAAACCACTGAAATCCTCTTCGTCGGTGTCGGAGAAGAACAGGCCGTAAATAAGCCGCACCCTTGTATAAGCCGCAGGGACCAGAACGAGGGGAAAAAGTAGCGGCTTATAGTCCGGAAATTACGGTATTGTGTATTACATTTCAGTAAGTTAATTGAATCATATAGCTTATACATTGTCATTGTGTGTATTTCAGTTTTACAAATAAATAAAAAATAAAAGTCCAGTGCAAGACAAAGCAAGATCAACAACAATAAAGAGCCTAAATGGATTCATCTGCTTTGGAACTTATTAGAACGTCCTGGATTGGTTGTTAGCTGTCTGCCAAGCTGTACAACCTCAACACATATAGTGAGGGCAGAACATTATATGTTTTTGGTAACACTTTAGTATGGGGAGCATATTCTCAGTAACAAAGACTTAATTTAGAGTTTTTTGGACACTAGGGGAACATATTCTAAGTAACAAAGACTTAATTTAGAGTCATTTGGTTAGGGTTAGGGCCAGGGTTAGGGTTATAATAAGGCCATGCGGAATAAGGCATTAATAAGTACTTAATAATGACTAGTTAAGAGCCAATATGTTACTAATTTGCATGTTAATAAGCAACTAATTAATGGTGAATGTGTTCCTCATACTAAAGCGTTACCATGTTTTTTTACTGGTGCACAAAATGAAACGTGCATGAACATCACCTTGTTCAAACAACAAAACCAACACAGTGCATAAACTCACAACAAATGACACACCTGCAAATCAGTCTGACTTCTGCTGTTGCCGTAGTCGTAATACGCCGATAGGGAGAATTTTTTATTTACACGATGAGTCGGGTGTGTCTTGACCTCCGCCGAACCCCTGAGCCCGACTCACCGAACCCCTAGGGTTCGATGGTGAAATCCCTAAATTCTTTGCAATAGCTCGTTGAGAAATGTTCTTCTTAAACTGTTCGACAATTTGCTCACGCATTTGTTCACACAGTGGTGACCCTCGCCCCATCCTTGTTTGTGAATGACTGAGCATTTCATGGAAGCAGCTTTTATACCCAATCATGGCACCCACCTGTTCCCAATTAGCCGGTTCACCTGTGGGATATTCCAAATAAGTGTTTGATGAGCATTCCTCAACTTTCTCAGTCTTTTTTGCCACTTGTGCCAGCTTTTTTGAAACATGTTGCAGGCATCAAATTCCGAATGAGCTACTATTTGCAAAAAATAAAGTTTTCCAGTTCGAACGTTAAGTATCTTGTCTTTGCAGTCTATTCAATTGATTATAGGTTGAAAATGATTTGCAAATCATTGTATTCTGTTTTTATTTACGATTTACACAACGTGCCAACTTCACTGGTAAGTAATTATGTCGAAAGTGCGAGCAAGAATGCAAAAACAGAAAAAGCGCAACATTCTCTTGAGACTGGGGGGAAAACATCATAGTTGAATTAAAACATGCCTTTTCCTTGCATTGTTGGGCATGACGATGATATAAAGAATTAGTTAACACACTTTGAAACAGTTTGAAGTAAGATGTGTAGGTCGGACACGGTGTTTTAAGTAAATGCGTCAACTAAATTAGAGGGAAGCTGCTGAATACTGCACCTGCTGGTGATAACACCCACAAGATGTGTAAAAAAAAAAAAGGATACAGTAGATGTTCTAACTGTTGTGATCAGATGTTATTACAGGTATGACCGCTAGGGGGCAGTACTGGTTAGTATGCTGCTTACCGTACCACATAAAGTGGTAGAACAAGAATGCATAAGAAGACACATGTATGTTGTTGAGAACATGGAGCATTAAAAGTTAAGTCACTTGCTATCAACAGCCTCATCCTTCAAACACGAACATGACATGGTACCAGGAGTAAACTCGACTTGACGACATGGATTTAAAATCACCGGAGAGTTTGAAACTAACGGGGAATGTCGACGAGAACTGGCGCACCTTCAAACAGCAGTTTCACCTGTACATTGCGGCTATGGGACACGAGACAAAGCCGGAGGCGAGAAAGGTAGCGCTGCTGCTAACAATAGCAGGGCCACAGGCCATAGAAGTATTTAACACGTTTGTGTTTGACACTCCTGACGATAATGGAAAGTTGGATGTAGTGCTTAGCAAATTTGACGCTCACTGTTCTCCGAAGAAGAACGAGACGTACGAAAGGTACGTGTTTCGGTCTCGTACGCAGCGGCAGCATGAGCCATTTGATAGCTTCCTGACGGACTTGCGGCTAAAGGCGCAGTCCTGCAACTTCGCGACGCTGAAGGACTCCATGATCCGGGACCAGATAGTCTTCGGCGTGGAGGATAAAAAGGTCAGAGAGAGGCTACTACGAGAGATGGAGTTGACGCTGGCGGGAGCCATTAAGATCTGCCAGGCGAGTGAGCTGTCCCAAAAGCACGTGAGGACGTTCAGCGAGATGTCTGCAGTCGCCTCGGCGCAGAGCGACAACGCGGCAGCGGTAGGAGCAGTGTCGTACCAGCGGAGACAGCGCACACAGACCCGGCCTGCACGGCAGTCGGAGGACGAGATGATAAGCTGCAAGCGCTGCGGCACAAAGCACAAGCCCCGACAATGTCCAGCGTTTGGTAAGCAATGCTCAAGTTGCCAAGGCAAGAATCATTTTGCTAAACAGTGCTTCTCCAAATGGAAAGAGGGGAAGAAAGGAAAAACTGTAAACATAGTAGATGAGCCTGATCTCAGTGACACGTTCTTTGTTGGCATGGTAAATTTGGAAAGTGAACAAATAAGTAAACCAGACAATGTAAATGACGTCACTGGAGAAGATAAATGGATAGCTCCTCTAATGATAAATGGGACTGTAGTCACCATGAGATTGGACACGGGTGCAAAAGCAAATCTAATAAGCATGTGTGATGTAAAGGCAATGAAAAACAAGCCACAAATAAAAAGAAAAGAATCTGGACTTAAAGACTACAATGGACAACCAATTAAATGTTTGGGCACATGCAGGCTGAGTGTCACAGTTAAAGGAAAAGTGCACCACCTATGCTTCTTTGTTGTGAATGAGGGACGTGAATCACTTCTGGGTGACAGAGCCTGTGAAGAACTAGCACTTGTGAAAAGAGTGTATAGCATTATCCCAAAAAATGACTCTATGGAAACAATTGTTCAGAACTTTTCAGATGTTTTCAAGGGTTTTGGTGTTTTGCCCTTCACATATAAAATACAATTGAAAGAAGATGCCCAACCAGTTGTGCATGCAGCACGCAGAGTTCCAGCCCCACTGAAAGACAGCCTAAAGAAGGAACTCGACAGAATGATCATGCTGGGGGTGATCAAAAAGGTTAATGAGCCTACAGACTGGGTCAACTCAATGGTCATCACAAAGAAAAAGAATGGTGAGTTGAGAATATGTATGGACCCTAAAGATCTAAATGAGAGCATTAAGCGTGAACATTATCAAATACCTACACGTGAAGAGATCATCAGTGAAATGTCAGGTGCCAGCTACTTCACAAAGCTTGACGCCTCACAAGGTTTCTGGCAGCTGAAACTGAGTGAAAGCAGCACAATGTACTGTACCTTTAATACGCCCTTTGGCAGACACTGTTTTCTCAGACTGCCTTTTGGAATAAAGTCAGCACCTGAAATATTTCACAGAGCGATGGAGCAGATCATCGAGGGCTTGGATGGAGTTCGAGTCTACATTGATGACATCATCATATGGGGATCCACAGCCCAAGAGCACAATGAGAGACTAAGCAGAGTTATGGAACGCATAAAAAAATATGGACTAAAACTAAACAAAAGTAAATGTGAGTTTGGTGTTCAGGAGATCCTTTTCCTTGGAGACAAGCTGTCGGCACGTGGTGTCCAACCAGATCAAGAAAAAATATGTGCAATACAGAACATGCCAAGGCCCACAGACAAAACCGGTGTGCTACGCATCATGGGGATGGTCAATTTTATAGGTAAATTCATTCCCAATTTGACAGCAAAGACATCTTGCATACGAGAGCTTCTGCACAAGGACTGTGATTTTAAATGGACAGTGAAACATGAGCATGAGTGGCAAAAACTCAAGAACACACTGACTACAGCACCTGTGTTGTCATTTTATGACCACACAAAGAGGATAAAAGTGTCAACCGATGCTTCCAAAGATGGTATTGGTGCCGTTCTACTCCAGGCTGAGGGTGAGCACTGGAAACCGGTAGCCTATGCATCTCGGGCTATGACAAAATCGGAATGTCGGTACGCTCAGATCGAAAAAGAATGTTTGGGACTGGCATATGGTTTGGAGCGGTTTCATAGCTATGTGTACGGCCTGCCGTCCTTCACAGTTGAAACTGATCACCGACCGCTGGTTGCCATCATCAAAAAGAATCTGAATGAAATGTCACCGCGGATTCAACGGTTGATGATGAAAATGCAAAGGTATGATTTTGAACTGATATATACTCCAGGTAAACACCTAATCCTTGCTGATGCCCTATCCAGAGCAACTACAGGCGACAGTGTGAGTGCAACAGATGAGGACATACAGTGTCATGTGAACATGGTGTCTGCTACACTGCCTGTGTCAGACACAAAGTCAAGACAAATCGCTGAGGCTACAGCAACGGATGCTGAGTTACAACATGTCATGAGGAACATGGATGAGGGATGGCCGGCTGGCTCATGTCCACTATTTTATCACGTCAGAGGTGAGCTCAGTACTGTGGATGGACTGCTGCTGAAAAAAGGCAGAATTGTTATTCCACAGGCTTTGAGAATGGACATTTTGCACAGGATACATGAAGGCCATCTCGGCATAGAAAAATGCAAAAGGAGGGCGAGAGAGTCGGTTTTCTGGCCCGGACTGAATAAAGACATTGAAACACTCATAAATAAATGTGAAACATGCCAGAAACACAGGAACAAGCAGAGCAAAGAGCCTATGGTGGTTGCTGAGGTGCCAACCGCACCATGGCACAAAGTAGGAATGGACTTGTTTCATCTCAGAGGTAAAGACTATTTAGTGGTAGTAGATTACTACTCAAACTTCCCTGAAATGGCGCTACTAGCAGGCTTAACGTCAACTTGTGTAATAACACATGCTAAATCTATATTCGCCAGGCATGGCATTCCACACACTGTAGTGAGCGACAACGGCCCATGCTTCAGCAGCAAAGAATGGCAGAAGTTTGCGGTGCAATATGATTTCCAGCATGTGACGTCAAGCCCACATTATGCACAATCAAACGGGCAAGCGGAAAAAGGAGTTCACATTCTAAAGCAACTCCTAAAGAAAGCAGCTGACAGTGACTCGGATCCGTATCTGGCTTTATTGAGCTACAGAGCATCACCTCTTCAGTGCGGACTATCACCAGCTGAACTGCTGATGAAGAGGAAGCTACGAACAACCTTGCCGAGTCATTCAAACAATATAATAAAGCAAAATAATCCCTCAAATATTGAACATAAGCTACGACAACAGAAGATGATGCAAAAGTCATTTTATGACAAAACAACCAAGCGTCTTCCTCCACTGACTACCAACAACACAGTCAGGATTGAGGATACTGATGGATGGAGTACAAAAGCAACAGTCCTGTAAGAAGTTGCTCCAAGATCGTACACGGTGAGAACTGATGATGGACAAATCCTCAGACGCAATCGTCGCAGTCTGTTAAAGACTCCTCAAGGGACTGGTGGTGAGCTTAGTGTAACTTGTGGTGAATCTCAGGTAATACCCACACCTGTTATGGACTGTAATGCTGACTGTAACACACCTACTCCAAATGAACCTGAGTTAAGAAGGTCCACAAGAGAAATCAAAAGACCTGATAGACTGAACTTGTAAACAAAGAAAAGTCAATATGCATGTTAAATATGTTGAACAAAATGTATATTGATTGTTGTGAAAGTGTTATAAATAGTATTGGCTTAGATTTGAGATAGCCTATGCAATTTGAAATTGTTCATACTGCACATATGTGTCAGAGTTAGACTAAATGAGAATTTGTTAAAATAACTGACCCAGCTAATGTGATTAGTTAGGTCAATACATTTTGTCTTAGAAAAAGGGGGATGTTGTGATCAGATGTTATTACAGGTATGACCGCTAGGGGGCAGTACTGGTTAGTATGCTGCTTACCGTACCACATAAAGTGGTAGAACAAGAATGCATAAGAAGACACATGTATGTTGTTGAGAACATGGAGCATTAAAAGTTAAGTCACTTGCTATCAACAGCCTCATCCTTCAAACACGAACATGACACTAACTACTCGTATATGTTTTGCTAATCGACACAAACCGCATTCAGGCCTACTGAAAGCCACTACTACCGACCACGCAGTCTGATAGTTTATATATCAATGATGAAATCTTAACATTGCAACACATGCCAATACGGCCGGGTTAACTTATAAAGTGACATTTTAAAATTCCCGCCACACTTCCGGTTGAAAATCTCCTTTGGATATGATTTATGCGCGTGACGTCATAAAATGCACGGAAGTGTTTGGGCCCTATTGGACACAAAAGCTGTTTTCTTCGACAAAATTCCACAGTATTCTGGACATCTGTCTTGGTGAATCTTTTGCAGTTTGTTTAATGAACAATGGAGGCTGCAAAGAACAACGTTGTAGGTGGGATCGATCGGTGTCTTAGCGGCTAAGTACAATACTTACAGCAACACAACAAGGACTACTTACCCTGATAGAAGACGCCTAGCTGATGCTTGCCGCCAAACCCACGGATGAAGTGTTGATGGGAAGATGAGGGCTGGCTGGCGTAGGTGGAGCGCTAATGTTTTTATCATAGTTCTGTGAGTTCCGGTTGCTAAGTTGCTAAATTAGCCTTAGCGTCATTAGCAACAGCATTGTTAAGCCTTACCAGGCTGATAATTTTTAACCGTGTAGTTACATGTACATGGTTTAATAGTATTGTTGGTCTTCTGTCTATCCTTCCAGTCAGGGATTTATGTATTTTGTTTCTATCTTCATTTAAGAACGATGCTAGCACGTTAGCTCAGTAGCTAAGTGTGTCACCGATGTATTGTCTTGGAGATAAAAGTCACTTTAAATGTCCATTTCGCTTGCTCGACTCTCATTTTCAAGAGGATATAGTATCCGAGGTGGTTTAAAATACAAATCCGTGATACACAATAGAAAAAGGAGAGAGTACATAGTTCTGTGAGTTCCGGTTGCTAAGTTGCTAAATTAGCCTTAGTGTCATTAGCAACAGCATTGTTAAGCCTTACCAGGCTGAGAATTTTTAACCGTGTAGTTACATGTACATGGTTTAATAGTATTTTTGCTCTTCTGTCTATCCTTCCAGTCTGGGGTTTATTTATTTTGTTTCTATCTTCATTTGAGAACGATGCTAGCACGTTAGCTCAGTAGCTAAGTGTGTCACCGATGTATTGTCTTGAAAAAGTCACTTTAAATGTCCATTTCGCGTGCTCGACTCTCATTTTCAAGAGGATATAGTATCTGAGGTGGTTTAAAATACAAATCTGTGATCTATAATAGGAAAAGGAGAGAGTGGTGAATCCAATGAGCCAGCTTGTACCTAAGTTACGGTCAGAGCGAAAAAAGATACGTCCATCACTGCCTCTCAAGTCCTTCACTGTAACGTTCCTCATCTACGAATCTTTCATCCTCGCTCAAATTAATGGGGTAATCGTCACTTTCTCGGTCCGAATCTCTCTCGCTCCATTGTAAACAACGGGGAATTGTGAGGAATACTAGCTCCTGTGACGTCACGCTACTTCCGGTAAAGGCAAGGCTTTTTTTTTTTATCAGCGAGCAAAAGTTGCGAACTTTATCGTCGATTTTCTCTACTAAATCCTTTCAGCAAAAATATGGCAATATCGCGAAATGATCAAGTATGACACATAGAATGGATCTGCTATTCCCGTTTAAATTTAAAAAAATCATTTCAGTAGGCCTTTCATTTCAACAAACAAAAAAGGCTGAGCCGGTTTTTTCACACTTCCGGGTGTTGCGTTCACCGACGTCACGGACGCAGCGGCTTCCGTGTTCTTTCAACCTGCTTGGCCAAAAGTCATGGACGCGCAAACATGCTGCGGTGTTTGCTCTCTCACTGGGTGCAACGTGAGTTAAAAAGCAGGGACTATTGGTAGGTTAAGGTACGTCTCTAAATGTATTTGATTCTGCACGCTGGCGTTGTCAGTAATTAATGGGCGTTAGCCTTTATTAAATACATTCGAGTGAATGACCGAGCACCCCTTGAACGCTCGCCGAAAGTACTTTATTCGAATGTCATTTTCTGATATAACACCTCCTTTTTTTGCTTTATTGTCACATGCGTACTTCTGGTAAAATGATATAAACAAGAAATCTGCGAATGAGTCAGCCGTGCCATCTGTTGTCATGCCAGATTGTGTGGTGGACTCTAAAATATCAAATAATGAATGATGACGTCACTTGTCAGCAGACCCTCTGCCTCTATTTGAGGCTGCTCAGAAACTGGACACCGTTCACAGGAGTGCAGGCAAGACAAGCTGGTGTGTTCGCTGTGTTCCTCCTCTGACCTATTAAAGCAAAGACCGCTCTTTTAGAATTGATCAACCTAAATGTGTGGCTATTTGGCAGATCGTGCACCTAAATTTGGACTCGGAAGCACTGTGGACCTTCACGCTGTCACATACCTGAGCGTCCAGTCGTGACCTCCTCTGACCCTTTGGGAGAATGGCCTCGAGACAAGGAGACATGCCAGGTAACAAAGATTTACTGAGTCGATGACATTTGTGACGGTTAATAAACCAAGTCTGTGCGGCTTTTGATGAACCCACAACGGAGCGATACATATCTGCTTGCTGATACCAGACAAACATCTTCAAAGACGTTGTACAATTTGGAACTGAATAAACAATTCCTTTGGGGGGGGGAAACAAATGATTAAAAAGTGTGTAATGTCAGGTAATGTTGCAATTTCTAATGCCAATAAAGTAATTGATTCAAAAAAACACTTCAAACTAAGTATGCAGCCACCTTTCCAAAATTGTGCTAGCTTGAAGCTAATTTACATTGGTTTGGCTACTGACATGCTACCGATTAGCATTAGCGATCTCAACACCTCCAACTGTGTTAGTGAAGACCACAACTAAGATGGTGTGTGATAACTACAATACTTACAGTATTAACACTTTTTTGGGCGCAACAAACAACAAAACACACCATCAGCCTGAGCCGTGTACAGAGAGAGAATAGAATAGAATGGACTTTATTATCATTATATTTGCATATAACGAGATTAAGGACTCCAACTTAAGGTGCGGTAGTGGGAACAAATATGGGGTAAAAATAAATAACTAACAAAATAAAATAAATTACACAACAGGCAATAAAGAAAAAAACTAACAATTGAAATAAACAGACTACTATCCAATAAAAAAATAATAATCAATCCTGTACAATATACAAAACACTATAGAAATACAAAATACTGTACAATATACAGAACAAGACAAGAGTACCGGAGTAATAAATAACAATCAGTGTCGGACGTATTGCACTCGAAGGGTAATATTGCACAGTAGGGTATTAGGGTAGGATATTGTATAGGGGTGAATTATTATTATAAGTTAGAGTTCAAGATGGTGACAGCTCTGGGAAAGAAGCTGTCTCTGAACCTGTTTGTTTTGGCTCTGATGCACCTGTAGCGCCTGCCCGATGGTAGCAGGTCGAACAGGTGGAAGCCAGGGTGTGTACTGTACTTGGTAATGCTTTTTGTTCTGTTGAGGCAGCGGGAGTTGTGTAAATCCTTCCGGGAGGGGAGGGGGCGGCCGATGATTTTTTGTGCAGACTTTATGACCCTCTGAATCGCCTGTTTGTCTGCTTCAGTGCAGCTGGCGTACCACACTGTTATGCAGTATGGCCAACTCAGTTTCAAAGTCGAAAGCAAACATGGCACTCTAGTCACGTGATGGGCTTTGAACCAATCAGAGAGAGTATGACCAAAGCATTTCCTAAATGATTAATTACAGGTTATATATTGTTCATAAAAAAAGTGGCCCTCTGAAGGCAGCCGTTACTGCGGTGTGGCCCTCAAAGAAAACGAGTTTGACACACCTGCTCTATGTAATGTTGCAATTTCTAATGCCAACAAAGTAATTGATTAAAAAAACGCTTCAAACTAAGCATGGATCCACCTTTCCAAAAAATGTGCCAGCTTGAAGCTAATATACATTGGTTTTGCTACTGACATGCTACCGATCACGATCAGAGAGAGTATCTAACCAATCAGAGAGAGTATCTTCAAGAGCATTTCGGCTAGTTGTTTTAGTGGTGCTACCGCTGCACGGAAGATACTCTCGATGGGAAGTAAAACAAACATTTCCATCTTAAAATACTACATTAATAACACAAAATAAATAACAGGTAATGTATGTTTAGGAAAAGACAGAAAAGTTCTTTGTTAATAAAAGTGAAGTGCATAAACAGTACTTTGCTTTCATTCTTGACTCTCAAAATGAAACACGATTGATTGAGATTAAAAACAGTTATTTAATCCACAGCAACCCTATGTTTGATCTAAAAAAAATGTTTTTATTTTAACCATTTAACCTCTTAAGGCTCAAGCTGTTTGTTTACATGTTTTTTTTAAATTATTTCTCTTTGCTATTTGGGCTTATTGGACCCTAATTAGAATAAAAACTAAGAATTATCTTTTGATATGATGTACTTAGTCCATAAGTACACAAACGTGTACTCCATGTTTAGTGACATGCTAATTCTTATTTTGACACTTTTTTTTTCTTCCAAATTCCATTGTATGTTATACTCTTCTGACATCACCAGATGGCAGTATGAGTGTCCACATAAGCGGCCATAAGACCCCAATTCAGTAGTGTACACAATTTTGGAAACAAGAGCTAAAAGGTGCTGTCCACGCATGTGGCCACTAAGCCTTTAGAGGTTTAATGTATGTATAGTACCGTATTTTCTGGACCATAGGGCGCACCGGATTATAAAACGCACTGCAGATGAATGGTCTATTTGTGATTTTTTTTCATATATATAAAGCGCACCGGATTATAGGACGCATTAAAAGGAGTCATATTATTATTTTATTTTTTTTCTAAATTGAAAAACACTTCCTTGTGAGAAGGAAAATCTTCTTGGAATTTGAGTCACTCTGTGCAGCAGGTGGGTTAATTGCGTTAAAAATATTAATCAGATTATTTCCTGTTAGAATTTTTTTTTTTACAACTAGAAAATCAACCAGGACTACTGAACAGATTGTGTCCGCCTTTGGAGGCTTCACTGGAATATACAGTCGTGGTCAAAAGTTTACATACACAGAACTTTCTTCCCAGAAGGTCTTATCTTTGTCCATTATTTACTTTTTACAATTTTGTACACTGCTGCTGGAATTTAAATTTTCTTGAAGGAATCAATAAAGTACTATCTATCTATCTATCTATCTATCTATCTATCTATCTATCTATCTATCTATGTGATGTCAGATGAAACTAAAATTGAGCTGTTTGGCCACAATACCCAGCAATATGTTTAGAGGAGAAAAGGTTAAGCCTTTTATCCCAGGAACACCATGTCTACCGTCAAGCATGGTGGTGGTAGTATTATGCTCTGTGCCTGTTTTGCTACCAATGGAACTGGTGCTTTAAATGGGACATTGAAAAAGGAGGATTACCTTCAAATTCTTCAGGACAACCTAAAATCATCAGCCCGGAGGTTGGGTTTTGATTGATTGATTGAAACTTCTATTAGTAGATTTCACAGTTCAGTACATATTCCGTACAATTGACCACTAAATGGTAACACCCGAATAAGTTTTTCAACTTGTTTAAGTCGGGGTCCACGTAAATCAATTCATGGGTCTTGGTCGCAGTAGGGCAGGGGTCACCAACGCGGTGCCCACGGGCACCAGGTAGCCCGTTAAGGACCAGATGAGTAGCCTGCTGGCCTGTTCTAAAAATAGCTCAAATAGCAGCACTTACCAGTGAGCTGCCTCTATTTTTAAAATGTTATTTATTTACTAGCAAGCTGGTCTCGCTTTGCTCAACATTTTTAATTCTAAGAGAGACAAAACTCAAATAGAATTTGAAAATCCAAGAAAATATTTTAAAGACTTGGTCTTCACTTGTTTAAATAAATTCTTTTTTTTTTTTTACTTTGCTTCTTATAACTTTCAGAAAGACAATTTTAGAGAAAAAATACAACCTTAAAAATGATTTTAGGATTTTTAAACACATATACTTTTTTACCTTTTGAATTCCTTCCTCTTCTTTTCTGACAATTTAAATCAATGTTCAAGTAAATTAATTTTTTTTATTGTAAAGAATAATAAATAAATTTTAATTTAATTCTTCATTTTAGCTTCTGTTTTTTCGACGAAGAATATTTGTGAAATATTTCTTCAAACTTATTGTGATTAAAATTTAAAATAAATATTCTGGCAAATCTAGAAAATCTGCAGAATCAAATTTGAATCTTCTTTCAAAGTCTTTTGAATTTCTTTTAAAATTTTTGTTCTGGAAAATCTAGAAGAACTAATGATTTGTCTTTGTTAGAAATATAGCTTGGTCCAATTTGTTAGATATTCTAACAAAGTGTAGATTGGATTTTAACCTATTTAAAACATGTCATCAAAATTCTAAAATTAATCTTAATCAGGAAAAATTACTAATGATGTTCCATAAATAATTTTTTTTATTTTTTCAAAAAGATTCAAATTAGTTAGTTTTTCTCTTCTTTTTTTCGGTTGAATTTTGAATTTCAAAGAGTCGAAATTGAAGATAAACTATGTTTCAAAATGTAATTGTCATTTTTTTCGTGTTTTCTCCTCTTTTAAACCGTTCAATTAAGTGTAAATATAATTAATTATTAATAATAACATAGAGTTAAAGGTAAATTGAGCAAATTGGCTATTTCTGGCAATTTATTTAAGTGTGTATCAAACTGGTAGCTCTTCGCATTAATCACTACCCAAGAAGTAGCTCTTGGTTTCAAAAAGGTTGGTGACCCCTGCAGTAGGGTGTTCCAACAGGACAATGACCCCAAACACACGTCAAAAGTGGTAAAGGAATGGCTAAATCAGGCTAGAATGAAGGTTTTAGAATGGCCTTCCCAAAGTGGACAATGCTGAAGAAACAAGTCCATGTCAGAAAACCAACAAATTTAGCTGAACTGCACCAATTTTGTCAAGAGGAGTGGTCAAAAATTCAAGCAGAAGCTTGTGGATGGCTACCAGAAGCGCCTTATTGCAGTGAAACTTGCCAAGGGACATGTAAGCAAATATTAACATTGCTGTGTGTATACTTTTGACCCAGCACATTTGCTCACATTTTCAGTAGAGCCATAATAAATTCATAAAAGAAGCAAACTTCATGAATGTTTTTTGTGACCAACAAGTATGTGCTCCAATCACTCTATCACAAAAAAATAAGAGTTGTAGAAATGATTGTAAACTCAAGACAGCCATGACATCATGTTCTTTACAAACTTTCGACCACGACTGTATAAACACAAACTAAAAATAATCTCGATATCCATGCATGCTTTAGCGCTGGAATCTGGATCGTCGTCTGGATTCTTCGGCGCACCGCCGTCTCCCATTGGAACGAGCCGACACAACATGAGCTACGACGTGCACATGGATAGTCCCATGCATTCCCCCCCTCCTGACTTGACCGGTAACATCTTCTGGGGAGACCCTGTCATCCCACAGCACAGATTTAGGAAGACTACAGAGGTGATTTCCAGTTTGTGTCTGCACTTCCTGAACTCAAGCGGTGTTTGCTATGCACAAATACCTCTCAACCAGGTTGTTGTATGTACAGTATGCTACTGGTGCACATTTCATTTGCTTATGTAACTAGGAAGGGGAGACCGGTGGAAAGATGATGACTTTGAGGATATTGGAGCCAGCTAAGTCCCCTGTCCCCGTCGTGAAAGCCAAGGCAAGCTCTATTATGAGCTCCCTCACCAACAGTAAGATAACTTTTACTGAAATCATTCATTTCATTCACAACATTGCATCACATGTTGTCATCATACGAAGTCTAAATATTTGTTACATGATGCAATGTCCTTTCACACCACTGCAAACTAATCTACATTAATGATAACTAGAAAATTCCCGCGGAGATTTTGATGGGCCTGCTATCTGTGCCCTGGACCTCTGGCCGGGGGTCGCCGGAAGCCGCCGTACTTAGAAGATGGTGCCGAGTGTCTGAATCTGGGAGTTTTAGGTGTAACTGTACAAAACCAGCCACAGAGCTAGCCTAAAACAGTAAATGTGTACATAAAAATGCTAACACTTAGCATGTGTGCTAACGATAGCATGATAACAGTCAGCATGTTTCATATACCAAGTTACATGACTCAAAGGTGTATGGCTGTGGAAATAGAAAAAAACGTGTACAAATAGATGAAAAAGTTAGCATGCTTAAGTTAGCTTGCTAGCATGCGATCGTTTGCATGCTAACAGTTAACGAGTGTCACATACCAAGTTATATGGCTCTGGGGTAAACGGTTGCAAAACCAGCTCAAAAAGTTAGCCAGCTAATGTTAGCAAGCTAACGTTACCATGCTAACAGTTAGCTTGTGTCACATACCAAGTTATATGACTCTGAGGTGTAAGGCTGGGGAATTAGAGTAAAAAGATTAAAATTAGCTTAATAAGTTAGCACTTTAATGTTAGCACGCTAACGTTAGCATGCTAACAGAGTAACAAGTGTCACATACCAGGTTAAATGACTGTAGGGTAAACGGTTGCAAAATTAGCTGAAAAAGCTCGTACTTTAATGGTAGCATGCTAACGTTAACATGCTACCACCTTTCCGACGGTATAACATATGTGGGGGTTCGTTGGCCGGTTCGTCTCGTAGTAGACGTAAGAGAAACGTGCGGAACAATAATAATAATAATAATAATTAATAACTAAAATATGGGCTATGGTCCATTTTGGAGATTGGCAAGTATATTTGGCAGTCATCTGCATAATAATTATAACTACAAATTCCTGCAGACATTTTGTTGGGCCTGCTATCTGTGCCCTGTACCTCTGGCCGGGGGTCGCCAAAAGCCGCTGTAGTTATAAGATGGTGCCGAGTGTCTTAATCCATTAGTTTTAGGTGTAACTGTACAAAACCAGCCACAGAGCTAGCCTAAAACAGTAAACATGTGTACATAAAAATGCTAACACTTAGCATGTGTGCTAACGATAGCATGATAACAGTCAGCATGTTTCATATACCAAGTTACATGACTCAAAGGTGTATGGCTGTGGAAATAGAAAAAAACGTGTACAAATAGATGAAAAAGTTAGCATGCTTAAGTTAGCTTGCTAGCATGCGATCGTTTGCATGCTAACAGTTAACGAGTGTCACATACCAAGTTATATGGCTCTGGGGTAAACGGTTGCAAAACCAGCTCAAAAAGTTAGCCAGCTAATGTTAGCAAGCTAACGTTACCATGCTAACAGTTAGCTTGTGTCACATACCAAGTTATATGACTCTAAGGTGTAAGGCTGGGGAATTAGAGTAAAAAGATTAAAATTAGCTTAATAAGTTAGCACTTAATGTTAGCACGCTAATGTTAGCATGCTAACAGAGTGACAAGTGTCACATACCAGGTTAAATGACTGTAGGGTAAACGGTTGCAAAATTAGCTGAAAAAGCTCGCACTTTAATGGTAGCATGCTAACGTTAACATGCTACCACCTTTCCGACGGTATAACATATGTGGGGGTTCGTTGGCCGGTTCGTCTCGTAGTAGACGTAAGAGAAACGTGCAAAATAATAATAATAATAATATTAATATTTAGAGAATGGGGTATTGTCCATTTTGGAGATTGGCAAGTATATTTGGCAGTCATCTGCATAATAATCATAACTAGAAAATTCCCGCAGAAATGTTGATGGGCCTGCTATCTGTGCCCTGGACCTCTGGCCGGGGGTCGCCGGAAGCCGCCGTACTTAGAAGATGGTGCCGAGTGTCTGAATCTGGGAGTTTTAGGTGTAACTGTACAAAACCAGCCACAGAGCTAGCCTAAAACAGTAAACATGTGTACATAAAAATGCTAACACTTAGCATGTGTGCTAACGATAGCATGATAACAGTCAGCATGTTTCATATACCAAGTTACATGACTCAAAGGTGTATGGCTGTGGAAATAGAAAAAAACGTGTAAAAATAGATGAAAAAGTTAGCATGCTTAAGCTAGCTTGCTAGCATGCGATCGTTTGCATGCTAACAGTTAACGAGTGTACACATACCAAGTTATATGGCTCTGGGGTAAACGGTTGCAAAACCAGCTCAAAAAGTTAGCCAGCTAATGTTAGCATGTTAGCAAGCTAACGTTACCATGCTAACAGTTAGCTTGTGTCACATACCAAGTTATATGACTCTAAGGTGTAAGGCTGGGGAATTAGAGTAAAAAGATTAAAATTAGCTTAATAAGTTAGCACTTTATTGTTAGCACGCTAACGTTAGCATGCTAACAGAGTAACAAGTGTCACATACCAGGTTAAATGACTGTAGGGTAAACGGTTGCAAAATTAGCTGAAAAAGCTTGCACTTTAATGGTAGCATGCTAACGTTAACATGCTACCACCTTTCCGACGGTATAACATATGTGGGGGTTCGTAGTAGACGTAAGAGAAACGTGCGGAACAACAATATTAATAATAATTGTTATGTTTGCAGACGGGAGATGACGGCAAAGACACGAGGGGGCGGTCTAGCGCTATGTATTTTATTATATATATAATAATCAAACAATAATAATAACTACGGAAATGGATTGTGAACTAATATCCAGAAGGCGTGTACGGTGGAAGACTGTGTATGAATAATTAGCTGTTGAGTCTTACCAAATGTTGAAACGAGAAGGAACAAGGCAGGAAAGGCAGTCCATGGGGCAGGCAGAAAATCCAGGGCGAGAGAGAGGCGTCAGAGTCCGTGTCCAGGCGAGGGTCGAGGATCGAGGAAGGCAGACCAAAACCACGGGGGAAACAACGGGAGATAACAAAGGGGAAGACTCTGTAAGTCACTGTGGGAGAACAACAAGGACGTCAGAACACGGAGGGAAAAACGCAGAGAGAGAGCATAAGGCTTACGGTATACAAAGAGGTAAACTAAGTTTCCGCCTGGATCCTTGGGTCCACTGGTCCTTTATCCAGCTCGCCTTTATCAGTCCCAGGTGTGCAGATTGCAGATTGTCTGCAGGCTTGTCGCTGCGTGGACGTGCTGCGCTCAGCGTGAGCGGGGGCGCGTCCGGGCGAGCAGCCAGAAGAGGAACTGTGACACTCAGTCGCAGGAGGGAAGCGGGTTCGAGTCCGCGCCGTGACAATAATAATAATAATAATTAAAGCTGCAAGCAGCGTTGGTCGGGTCCGCATTTTGGCTGGTGCTAGTCCTAGGTGTCCCAATACTTTTGTCCAGTGGTAGTCCTGAGTGAGACCTACATAGAGGTCTTTGTTTCGTGTCTCTACGATATTGGTACTGGGAGTTAGAGGAAGTTGTGTCTGTGTTTTTTTCCTAGGTGCTGCGGCACAGTGGTTGTTTTCTTTGAAGGCGCGTAAAATCACAGCAGCGGAGCAACTTTAGTGCTGCGGGTCTTTGAAGGCACGTAAAACCAAAACCGTACTACCGATCAAAACGCTTTCGTCAACTTCTAATCAGAGGGGTTCAATCTCTCTCCTGTAGTAGTTTGAAGCCGAAACGACAAACGCTCTCAGAGGAGATAATGTTTGATGTTTGGTGACCGGTTGTAACAAAAATTTAGTTTTGAAGGAGGAATAGCAAACTTCCTGTTGATTTTTGCTGAAGGATGTCAATCTATGAAATGTAGGTCTAGGTGAGACCTACGTAGAGGTTTTTGTTTCATGTCTCTAAGACGTTCCTACCGGAAGTAACAAGCAGTTTTGTCTGTGTTTTCCTCTGAGAAGCAGTTTTGTCTCTGTTTTATTCAAAAATTGCGCTAGAGCGCAATTTTGAGTTTTGGGGTTCAAATTTTTTTTAGATCGCAATTTACACCAGTCCCGATGTGTGTGAGAAGTTTGGTGAGTTTTGAAGTATTTTAAAGGGGTCAAATTACAGGTCAAAGAGGCAAAAATGAGTGTTTTTAGTAATTTTTGGTGTTGAAGGGGAAATAGCCAATTTCCTGTTGGTTTTTGCCCGAGGATGTGAAATTATGAAATGTAGGTCTAAGTCAGACCTACATACAGGTTTTTGTTTCATGTCTCTACGACCTTCCTAGTGGGAGTTACAGGCAGTTTTCTTCCTAGGGGCACGTTTTTCTATGTGTGTGTCAAATTTGGTGAGTTTTGAAGCATGTTAAGGGGGGCAAAGTAGTGTGCAAAGCTGCGGAATAATAAACCTTACAATAACAATAGTGTCCTTTGTCCATGTACAAAGGACTCCCTGTGGGAGTCCTTTATACAGGGTACAGGCGGACCCTAATAATAATAATAAAAAAGTTAGAAGTATGAGCAATAATAATATGGGCCTGCTTGCATTCCCTGCTGCTTAGCAGCATGTGAATGGGCGCTGGCATTGCAGCAGGCCCATAATAAACACATCGGTAACGTTATAGTTCAGTGTCAGCATCGTCATTTTTCTATTGCCCGTGCCTGTCCGTGATAACACATACATGCAATTAAAAGGATCTGTCTTATTTTCACACAGAGCGGACCCAAGAGAGCCTCCAGAGGTTTGAGCACCAGGCAGGGTTGACTGACACCGGCTACACGCCGCACAAGGGCCTCTCTGCTGAGGAGACACACTTTCACCGTCTGGCTGCTGACAACACACGACGTGTGAGTACCATCACCTTAACAGCAGATCATCCTTGATATGATGTGGACCCGGATGGCTTGTCAAATTGCTGCCTTGCGCGCTGAAAACGGACGATTTTTAATCCCTGGTGCAGGGGTCTCAAGGGTCAGGTTTTATCCGAGCTTGCCGAGTGTAAAAATGAGCCGAAATTTTTAAATGAAAGAAACTGCTGTTCTAAATGCGTCCACTAGATGTCGCAATAGCAATTCTTTGTATCTTTGTAGATTATGCTACATTTGTAAAAAAATAAACCACATTCACCAGTCGAGGAAAATGAGTAAACTACATAATCATCCTGTAATTTGATTTTGATATCATTTTTTTTATCTTGATTCATTGAAAATGAACACCAATGAGTTGACTGACGAACATTATCACATCATTTATTCAGAAAGTATAAATAACGACTAATAAAGATAGAATACTATTAACCATAACATGTAAGTGTAAAAACAAAAAACAGACAACATTATGATTTGTACATTTTCAGAAAGTGCTTGTTCTATTTTTAAACAAAGAAAACAATCTGAAGTTGTCTTTATTTTTAAGTTATCGTGCCGTGATTTTACCAGTCCGGCCCAGTTGGGAGTAGATTTTTCTCCATGTGGCCCCCCCCATCTAAAATGAGTTTGACACACCTGCCCTAGTGCAAGCTTAAAGGCCTACTGAAATGATTTTTTTTTTATTTAAACGGGGATAGCAGATCCATTCTATGTGTCATACCGTATTTTCCGCACCATAAGGCGCCCCGTGTTATTAGCCGCACGTTTAATGAACGGAATATTTCAAAACTTTGTTTACCTATTAGCCGCCCCGTGCCATTAGCCGCACCTACGCTACGCTAAATGGAATGTCAACAAAACAGTCAGATAGGTCAGTCAAACTTTAATAATATATTACAAACCAGCGTTCTAACAACTCTGTTCACTCCCAAAATGTAATGTGCAAATGTGCAATCACAAAAATAGTAACACTCAAAATAGTGCAGAGCAATAGCAACATCAATAACTCAACGTTGCTCATACGTTAGTGTCACGCAACACACAAAATAAACATTTAAAGCTCACTTTCTGAAGTTATTACTCATCTACAAATCCCTCAAATTATTCTTCTTCGGTGTGCTTCACTTGTTTTTTGACACCATCTGTGATGTGGACGCGCATGCAGTCGTAGATCAACAGGAACGGCGCTGCGTGAAAAAAGTCACCCGGTGTCTTCGCGTAAACGTCTATCAACCACTCGCTCATCTTTTCTTCAGCCATCCATCCCTTCGAGTTAGCTTTTATGATGACGCCGGCTGGAAAGTTCTCTTTTGGCAAGGTCTTCCTTTTGAATATCACCGTGGGTGGAAGTTTCTGGCCGTTAGCATGGCAAGCTAGAACCACAGTAGGACGACTTCTCATTCCCTGTGGTGCGAATATTCACCGTACGTGCTCCCGTTGTATCCACAGTGCGGTTCACATGAATATCAAAAGTCAGTGGAACCTTGTACGCGTGTCTCTTAGTAGGAGACATTTTGTTGTCTTTACAGAAAAACAAATGAAATTAAATATCCGCGAGCTTCTTCTTCTACGGGGGCGGGTGCTCACCTTGGCGGTTGCTTACAGTAGAAGAAGAAGCGCTTCCTCTTCTATGGGGGCGGTTGCTTACTGTAGAAGAAGAAGCACTTCCTCTTTTACGGGGAAAAAAGATGGCGGCTGTTTACCGTAGTTGCGAGACCTAAACTTTATGAAAATAAATATGAATATTAATCCATATATAAGGCGCACCGGGTTATTAGCCGCACTGTCTGCTTTTGAGAAAAATTGTGGTTTTTAGGTGCGGCTTATGGTGCGGAAAATACGGTACTTGATCATTTCGCGATATTGCCATATTTTTGCTGAAAGGATTTAGTAGAGAACATCGACGATAAAGTTCGCAACTTTTGGTCGCTGATAAAACAAAGCCTTGCCTGTACTGGAAGTAGCGTGACGTCACAGGAGCTAGTATTCCTCACAATTCCCCGTTGTTTACAATGGTGCAAGAGAGATTCGGACCGAGAAAGCGACGATTACCCCATTAATTTGAGCGAGGATGAAAGATTCGTGGATGAGGAACGTTAGAGTGAAGAACTAGAGAGGCAGTGCAGGGTGTATCTTTTTTCGTTCTGACCGTAACTTAGGTACAAGGTCTCATTGGATTCCACACACTCTCCTTTTTCTATTGTGGATCACGGATTTGTATTTTAAACCACCTCGGATACTATATCCTCTTGAAAATGAGAGTCGAGAACGCGAAATGGACATTCACAGTGACTTTTATCTCCACGAAAATACATCAGCGAAGCTCTTTAGCTACTGAGCTAACGTGATAGCATCTGGCTCCAATGCAGATAGAAACAAATTTCTAAAAAAATTTCTAACCCATCCATCAATCCATTTTCTCTGGGCCGCTCTGGCAAATCATATTTTCTAAAAATGCATTTTCCCATCTATAACACGCCCCCGAAAGGGACAAGCGGTAGAAAATGGATGGACGGATGGATAACGTGACGTCATCACGCTCGCGCCGCAGTGTCAGGCTTTCAGTCAATTAGTGCATGAGGGAAAAAATGGTAATCGTTGGGGAAACGTAAAATAGACTCCGAGTATAGAATTTTTAAACATCAGCGGACATATGACTTTTTTTTGTTCAGTGTAAGGAAAAGGCAATTTGTCTAATCTGCCATTAGACAGATTTTTTATATATATATATATATATATATATATATATATATATATATATATATATATATATATATATATATATATATATATATATATATATACCTTATTTCCTTGAATTGGCGCCGGGAATATAGTATCCGCCTGCCTAGAATTACAGCCGGGTCAAACTCGTTTCGCAAAATAATTAGCACATGCTTGGCACTTCCGCCGGGTCAAATATGAGTCATTAAATGACTTCCGCCTCCTGGTGGTAGAGGGCGCTAGTGATCCTTCTTGCAACTACCAGTACTGCAGAAGACCGGTACTGCAGAAGAAGACAACAAGCAGCAAGCATGAGCAGCGATCGTTTTCTTGCACTTTTACCATGGAGGATTACATAACTAAAATAAAACAGTTTTATATACTGGACTTTCAATTGAAGCAGGAGGTAATAATTAAAGGAATATCTCCAGAGACTTTTAAAACTGAAGAAAGATAAGGAAGACTGCCTTTGATCAGAAACAGCTGCAAATGGACATCATTTATAAGTAAAGGTAAGACCATAATAAAGTTTTTTTTATTAAATGTGCTTTTGATGATAAGGTAAGCGCCGGAGTGAGAAGAGGTTTTAAAATAATTAGCGCATGCTTTCCCATCCCGCATGCTTTTGGTAAGCGCAGGAGTGAGAAGAGGTTTTAAATTAATTAGCGCTCCTGCGGCTATTCAAGGAAATACGGTATATATATATATAGCGACAGGTGCGTAGATGGCCCAGGTGGGCCTGGTTATCTAATCACCCGTCGCCTTTATTAGCAGCAGCCGTGATGAGACGAGTAGTTGGAGTTGCTGCTGGGAGACACAGACGCAGAAAAGACACTTTGCTGAAAAGCAAAATGCTTTACACGATTTGAGAAAAATAAAACGGTGTTATACCCAGAATTCCAGGTTCTCCTGGCAGTGTGTGGTGGTCTGAAGAACCCACTGGAGGGCAATCTCTACAACATCTATATATATATCGATAGATAGATAAATAGATAGATAGATAGATAGATAGATAGATAGATAGATAGATAGATAGATAGATAGATAGATAGATACTTTTCATATATAATTCATATATAATTTCTTTTAACCCAATGCGGCCCCCGCGTCAAAATGTTTGTGGACCCCGGCTTTAAACACTTGAAATATTTTAACAACTTCACTATTGATTTGAATTTATTGTAATGTTTTATGTTTTAAGGACTTTTGGTTAAAAAAAAACAACAGTTTTTTTTATAATAACAACATGCAAAACATGCAGTATTTCCCCAAAATAAATTGCAGAGTGGAGTAATTACAACTTTGAACAGGTCATGACAACATTGATTTTCATACAGTAGACAAAAACGATTATTTTTACAGTGCCTACTGAGCTAGGAGGAGAAAGAAAGCAGGCAGGACTTGGTTGAGTTTGAGTTTACACAATTATTTTATAAATCTGCCTTGCTATATATATATAATGTATCACATAACACTGATAATCTTGGTTTTCTGGTACCATCTGGTGGTTAATGGGTGGAACTACACCAAAACAATATTTTCTTGTTTTTCAATCAACAAGAATTAGATTAATTTGATTTTCATGGATAAAATAAAGCATAGTAATATATCAGGATTACAATCCGTTAAAAATAACAGTTATCATGGGAGTCAATAAGGCTGAAAGACATTTTTAGGAGAAAGCGTGTATACTTTAAATATTGATTATATTCTAACAATGTTGCAATAAAAAATATGTTTAAAGAAAAGAAAAAAACAACTTGCCAAAAAACTTCCAACTGAACAATCATATTACAGAGAGTTGCGCAAGGGTTCACAAAGGAATAAAAGTGGTTGTAAAGTGCACTCAAGAACATGCCAGATTTGACCTTTGGCCTCAGCCGCCAAGACCAATTTGATTTGCATACCACTATTTAATCATACAGTTAAATGGGAGTCCACCAGCCAGTTCACACTTTACAGTGCAAATCACTCACTGGCCACATAATGAGCGCCAATACAAACTCAGCCTTTCCAAACCTTACATAATACAAACCCCGTTTCCATATGAGTTGGGAAATTGTGTTAGATGTAAATATAAACGGAATACAATGATTTGCAAATCATTTTCAAGCCATATTCAGTTGAATATGCTACAAAAACAACATATTTGATGTTCAAACTGATAAACTTTTTTTTTTTGCAAATAATCATTAACTTTAGAATTTGATGGCAGCAACATGTGACAAAGAAGTTGGGAAAGGTGGCAATAAATACTGATAAAGTTGAGGAATGCTCATCAAACACTTATTTGGAACATCCCACAGGTGAACAGGCTAATTGGGAACAGGTGGGTGCCATGATTGGGTATAAAAGTAGATTCCATGAAATGCTCAGTCATTCACAAACAAGGATGGGGCGAGGGTCACCACTTTGTCAACAAATGCGTGAGCAAATTGTTGAACAGTTTAAGAAAAACCTTTCTCAAGCAGCTATTGCAAGGAATTTAGGGATTTCACCATCTACGCTCCGTAATATCATCAAAGGGTTCAGAGAATCTGGAGAAATCACTGCACGTAAGCAGCTAAGCCCGTGACCTTCCATCCCTCAGGCTGTACTGCATCAACAAGCCACATCAGTGTGTAAAGGATATCACCACATGGGCTCAGGAACACTTCAGAAACCCACTGTCAGTAACTACAGTCTACATCTGTAAGTGCAAGTTAAAACTCTCCTATGCAAGGCGAAAACCGTTTATCAACAACACCCAGAAACGCCGTCGGCTTCGCTGGGCCTGAGCTCATCTAAGATGGACTGATACAAAGTGGAAAAGTGTTCTGTGGTCTGACGAGTGCACATTTCAAATTGTTTTTGGAAACTGTGGACGTCGTGTCCTCCGGACCAAAGAGGAAAAGAACCATCCGGATTGTTATAAGCGCAAAGTGTAAAAGGCAGCATGTGTGATGGTATGGGGGTGTATTAGTGCCCAAGACATGGGTAACTTACACATCTGTGAAGGCACCATTAATGCTGAAAGGTACATACAGGTTTTGGAGCAACATATGTTGCCATCCAAGCAATGTTACCATGGACGCCCCTGCTTATTTCAGCAAGACAATGCCAAGCCACGTGTTACATCAACGTGGCTTCATAGTAAAAGAGTGCGGGTACTAGACTGGCCTGCCTGTAGTCCAGACCTGTCTCTCATTGAAAATGTGTGGCGCATTATGAAGCCTAAAATAGCACAACGGAGACCCCCGGACTGTTGATAGATTGATTGATTGAAACTTTTATTAGTAGATTGCACAGTGAAGTACATATTCCGTACAATTGACCACTAAATGGTAACACCCGAATAAGTTTTTCAACTTGTTTAAAGGCCTACTGAAATGCGATTTTCTTATTTAAACGGGGATAGCAGGTCCATTCTATGTGTCATACTTGATCATTTCGCGATATTGCCATATTTTTGCTGAAAGGATTTAGTAGAGAACATCGACGATAAAGTTCGCAACTTTTGGTCGCTGATAAAAAAAGCCTTGCCTGTACCGGAAGTAGCGTGACGTCACAGGTTGTGGAGCTCCTCACATCTGCACATTGTTTACAATCATGGCCACCAGCAGCGAGAGCGATTCGGACCGAGAAAGCGACGATTACCCCATTATTTGAGCGAGGATGAAAGATTTGTGGATGAGGAAAGTGAGAGTGTAGGACTAGAGGGCAGTGGAAGCGATTCAGATAGGGAAGATGCAGCGAGAGGCGGGTGGGACCTGACATTCAGCTGGGAATGACTACAACAGTAAATAAACACAAGACATATATATACTCTATTAGCCACAACACAACCAGGCTTATATTTAATATGCCACAAATTAATCCCGCATAACAAACACCTCCCCCCTCCCGTCCATATAACCCGCCAATACAAATCAAACACCCGCACAACACACTCAATCCCACAGCCCAAAGTACCGTTCACCTCTGCAAAGTTCATACAGCACATATATTTCCCCAAAGTTACGTACGTGACATGCACATAGCGGCACGCACGTACGGGCAAGCGATCAAATGTTTGGAAGCCGCAGCTGCGTACTCACGGTACCGCGTCTGCTATCCAACTCAAAGTCCTCCTGGTAAGAGTCTCTGTTGTCCCAGTTCTCCACAGGCCAATGGTAAAGCTTGACTGTCATCTTTCCGGAATGTAAACAATGAAACACCGGCTACGTGTTTGTGTTGCTGCAGCCGGCCACTAATACACCGCTTCCCACCTACAGCTTTCTTCTTTGCTGTCTTCATTGTTCATTAAATTGCAAAAGATTCACCAACACAGATGTCCATAATACTGTGGAATTTTGAGATGAAAACAGACGACTTAATAGCTGGCCACAATGGTGTCCCAAAATGTCCGCTACAATCCGTGACGTCACGCGCAGACGTCATCATACCGAGACGTTTTCAGCAGGATAGTTCGCGGGAAATTTAAAATGTCACTTTACTAATCTAACCCGGCCGTATTGGCATGTGTTGCAATGTTAAGATTTCATCATTGATATATAAACTTTCAGACTGCGTGGTCGGTAGTAGTGGCTTTCAGTAGGCCTTTAAGTCGGGGTCCACTTAAATTGATTCGTGATACAGATATATACTATTTTCATAATACAGTCATCACACAAGATAATCATCAGAGTATATACAATGAATTATTTACATTATTTACAATCTGGGGTGTGGGATATGGAGGGGGAGGGGGGGGTGTTAGGATTCAGTCAACAATTGCATCATCAGAGAAATGGACATTGGAACAGTGTAGGACTGACTTGGTAGGATATGTACAGCAAGTAGTGGACATAGAGAGAGAGATTTTACTCACTGGCGGGGGGCGCTGGAGCCTATCTCAGCTACAATCGGGCGGAAGGCGGGGTACACCCTGGACAAGTCGCCACGTCATCGCAGGGCCAACACAGATAGACAGACAACACTCACATTCACACCAGGTTAAGTTAAAGTTAAAGTACCCATGATTGTCACACACACACTAGGTGTGGCGAAATTCAATCAATCAATCAATCAATGTTTATTTATATAGCCCTAAATCACAAGTGTCTCAAAGGGCTGTACAAGCCACAACGACATCCTCGGTACAGAGCCCACATACGGGCAAGGAAAAACTCACCCCAGTGGGACGTCGGTGAATGACTATGAGAAACCTTGGAGAGGACCGCATATGTGGGTAACCCCCCCCCCCTCTAGGGGAGACCGAAAGCAACGGATGTCGAGTGGGTCTGACATAACATTGTGAAAGTCCAGTCCACAGTGGATCCAACACATCAGCGGGAGTCCAGTCCACAGCGGGGCCAACAGGAAACCATCCCGAGCGGAGACGGGTCAGCAGCGCAGAGATGTCCCCAACCGATGCACAGGCTAGTGGTCCACCCGGGGTCCCGGCTCTGGACAGCCAGCACTTCATCCATGGCCACCGGACCTATGCAACTCCCCCTCGCAAGGGACAGGGGAGAAGAGGAGAGAAGAAAAGAAACGGCAGATCAACTGGTCTAAAAAAGGGGGGGTCTATTTAAAGGCTAGATTATACAAATGAGTTTTAAGATGGGACTTAAATGCTTCTACTGAGGTAGCATCTCTAACTGTTACCGGGAGGGCATTCCAGAGTACTGGAGCCCGAATAGAAAACGCTCTATAGCCCGCAGACTTTTTTTTGGCTCTGGGAATCACTAATAAGCCGGAGTTCTTTGAACGCAGATTTCTTGTCGGGACATATGGTACAATACAATCGGCGAGATAGGCTGGAGCTAAACCGTGTAATATTTTATACGTAAGTAGTAAAACCTTAAAGTCGCATCTTAAGTGCACAGGAAGCCAGTGCAAGTGAGCCAGTATAGGCGTAATATGATCAAACTTTCTTGTTTTTGTCAAAAGCCTTGCAGCCGCATTTTGTACCAACTGTAATCTTTTAATGCTAGACATAGGGAGGCCCGAAAATAATACGTTACAGTAATCGAGACGAGACGTAACGAACGCATGAATAATGATCTCAGCGTCGCTAGTGGACAAGATGGAACGAATTTTAGCGATATTACGGAGATGAAAGAAGGCCGTTTTAGTAACACTCTTAATGTGTGACTCAAACGAGAGAGTTGGGTGGAAGATAATACCCAGATTCTTTACCGAGTCTCCTTGTTTAATTGTTTGGTTGTCAAATGTTAAGGTGGTATTATTAAATAGATGTTGGTGTCTAGCAGGACCGATAATCAGCATTTCCGTTTTCTTAGCGTTGAGTTGCAAAAAGTTAGCGGACATCCATTGTTTAATTTCATTAAGACACGCCTCCAGCTGACTACAGTCCGGCGTGTTGGTCAGCTTTAGGGGCATGTAGAGTTGAGTGTCATCAGCATAACAGTGAAAGCTAACACCGTACTTGCGTATGATGTCACCCAGCGGCAGCATGTAAATACTAAAGAGTGCAGGGCCAAGAACCGAACCCTGGGGAACTCCGCACGTTACCTTGACATAGTCCGAGGTCACATTGTTATGGGAGACGCACTGCATCCTGTCAGTAAGATAAGAGTTAAACCAAGACAAGGCTAAGTCTGACATACCAATACGTGTTTTGATACGCTCTAATAAAATATTATGATCGACGGTATCGAAAGCGGCGCTAAGATCAAGAAGCAGCAACATAGATGACGCATCAGAATCCATCGTTAGCAATAGATCATTAGTCATTTTTGCGAGGGCTGTCTCCGTAGAGTGATTTGCCCTGAAACCGGATTGAAAAGGTTCACAGAGATTGTTAGTCACTAAGTGTTCATTTAGCTGCTGTGCAACAGTTTTTTCGAGAATTTTGGAAATAAACGGAAGGTGGGAGACCGGTCGGTAGTTTACCATGAGGTCAGGATCGAGGTTAGGTCTTTTGAGCAGAGGATGAATAACCGCTTTTTTGAATGCTAGAGGAACAGTACCAGAGGAAAGTGATAGGTTTATAATATTTAACACTGATGGACCTAATAATACAAACAGTTCCTTGATAAGTTTCCCAGGAAGTGGGTCAAGTAAACATGTTGTTTGTTTTATCCCACTTACACGCTGTAATAATTCCTCTAATGTTATTTCATCAAAAATAGAGAGACTATTTTGGAGGGCAGTGTCCGTCGTATATACAGTCGTATTTGTGTTAATAGAGCCCAGTTGTAGCTGGGATGCGTTGTCTTTAATCTCCTTTCTAATGAGTTCAATTTTCTTATTAAAGAAATTCATAAAATCATCTGCCGAGTGGGTGGAGCTACTGGGAGGAGTCCCTTGTTGGGTTAGCGATGCTACTGTACTAAACAGAAATTTAGGATCGTTTTTGTTGAGGCGGATGAGATTTGAGTAGTATTTAGCTTTAGCTGAGGTAAGCATGCGTTTATAAGTTATTAAACTATCACTCCATGCTTGATGGAAAACCTCAAGTTTAGTCGCGCGCCATTTGCGTTCCAGTTTTCTACATGATAATTTATGAGCTCTAATTTCTTCTGTAAACCATGGGGTGCGCCTTTTAGGGGCCCTTTTTTGCTTTAGCGGTGCTATACTATCAATAATTTCGCGCAAGGCATCGTCAAAGTTGTTAGTGAGTTTATCAATAGAGCCGACATAATTTGGGAATGGTGCTATTACCGAAGGCAGTAGGTCAGCAAGAGTCATCGTTGTGGCAGCATTAATGTTAAATTATTCTCTGCATTCAACCCATCACCATGTTCACCCCCTGGGAGGCGAGGGGAGCAGTGAGCAGCAGCGGTAGCCGCGCCCGGGAATCATTTTTGGTGATTTAACCCCCAATTCCAACCCTTGATGCGTTTTATGTTTTCTACTGGTGGTGTGCCTCTGGATTTTTTTTCCCAATGGAAAACAAATGTGCCACGGCTCAGAAAAGGTCGACAAACATTATGTAACATGTGTGTATCAGCAGCGTTGCTAAGCGACGTCCTCGGCCCCGCCCTTTAGTATACACCACCGCGTCACAAGACACCCGACCGTTAAGAACCCTGAAGTGCGCTTTTGTGTCGTTGATATTCTTGAATAATGGACAAAATAAAGAAAGCAAACGTCAGGGAACGTCAAAGAAGCGTCATCATAAAAAGGTAGGTGTAGATGGGGGTTTTTATACGAGCGACGCAGCGGTGGCTCGGACACCGGAAGTAAGCCACGGGAAAGCATGTTAGCTCACCGACGTTAGCATGGAGGCTAAACCGACCAGAAGCACCCTAATGTGCCTTTGTTTCGCGCCGTTGGCAGCAGAACATTCAACCATGGAGGGTTTTTGTGAAGCTAGTTGATACGTGAGTGAGACAACTATGGCAGTTGAGCACAGTCTGTACGCAGCATGATTAGCTGAACCAGCTAGCTGCTATGCGGCAAACGCTGCTAGCCTAAATAACGCCAGTGTTTAAAAATAGACGGCATTAAGAAACTCAAAGTGGCTCAGCTCATCTCATTTAATTAAGTTCTAACATATATGTAGCTTTGTGAAACCCTTATGACTTAAATGCGTAGTATCTGGGCTGAAACCACACTGTCCTTACGCGAACCTACAAGACTGTACTTCACACTCGTGATCCTGAGCCCAAATAAGCACATTATTTATTTTAGATACTCACATTCAATGTCATTAACAGTGGTCTATTCACAAGATATGTGTGAAATATATTTACAAATTATGTAAAAAGAAAAAACTTCAAAATGAATTTTTTCCCCAAAAAAATTAAGACCGACCACACGAAACTGAAGTTATGCTGTGCCGTGTCAGTGACAATAGCCATTTTGCATGTTTGCTTTGGGAGTTATATTTAAATAACTGTCATATTGAGGGTTTTTTTATATGCAAACCTTATAAAAACACCTGATTCTAGTAAAACTCACACAGATACATTATTACAGGCATTTTTAGACATATTGCATGTTTGGTTTTGGAGTTATGTGTATATAACTTTCATATTTAGTATGACAGTTATACTGTCATGTTGAGTAAAAAAACAATTTTTTGTCTTTGCAAACCTTACAAAAGATAATGCTTCTAGTAAACCTCACATAGATACATTTTACCAGGCATTTTTAGACACATTGCATGTTTGGTTTTAGAGTTGTGTTTATGTAACTTTAATATTTGGTATGACAGTTATACTGTCATATTGAGTAAAAAAATAATTATTGTCTTTGCAAACCTTACAAAAGATAATTTTTCTAGTAAACCTCACATAGATACATTATTCCAGGCATTTTTAGACATTGCATTTGTTTGTTTATATAACTTTCATAGTTAGTATGACAGTTACACTGTCATATTGATTTAAGAACAATTGTTTGTGTTTGCAAACCTTACAAAAGATAATTTTTCTAGTAACCCTCACATAGATACATTATTACAGGTATTTTTAGACATATTGCATGTTTGGTTTTAGAGTTGTGTTTATGTAACTTTAATATTTAATATGTAAGTTACACTGTCATGTTGAGTAAAAAACAAATTATTGTCTTTGCAAACCTTACAAAAGATAATGTTTCTAGTAAAACTCACATAGATACATTATTCCAGGCATTTTTAGACATATTGCATGTTTGGTTTTGGAGTTATGTTTACGTAACTTTAATATTTAGTATGACAGTTATACTGTCATATTGAGTAAAAAAATATTTTTTGTCTTTGCAAACTAGACAAAAAAATAATTTTCCTAGTAAAACTCGCAAAGATACATTATTCTTGGCATTAGACATTTTGCGTGTTTGGTTATGGAGTTTTTATATAACTTTCATATTTAGTATGACAGATAAACTGTCATATTGAGTAAAAAACTAATTTTTGTCTTTGCAAACCTTACAAAATATTTTTTTCTAGTAAAACTCACAGATGCATTATTAGACATTTTGCATGTTTGGTTTTGGAGTTATGTGTATATAACTTTCATATTTAGTACGACAGTTATACTGTCATGTTGAGTAAAAAACAAATTATTGTCTTTGCAAACCTTACAAAAGATATTTTTTCTAGTAAACCTCACATAGATACATTATTCCAGGCATTTTTAGACATTGCATTTGTTTGTTTATATAACTTTCATATTTAGTATGACAGTTACACTGTCATGTTGATTTAAGAACAATTTTTTGTGTTTGCAAACCTTACAAAAGATAATTTTTCTAGTAACCCTCACATAGATACGTTATTACAGGCATTTTTAGACATATTGCATGTTTGGTTTTGGAGTAATGTTTATGTAACTTTCATATGTAGTATGGCAGTTATGTCATATTGAGTAAAAAACTAATTGTTGTCTTTGCAAACCTTACAAAATATTTTTTTCTAGTAAAACTCACAGATGCATTATTAAACATTTTGCATGTTTGGTTTTGGAGTTATGTGTATATAACTTTCATATTTAGTATAACAGTTATACTGTCATGTTGAGTAAAAAACAAATTATTGTCTTTGCAAACCTTACAAAAGATAATTTTTCTAGTAAACCTCACATAGATACATTATTCCAGGCATTTTTAGACATTGCATTTGTTTGTTTATATAACTTTCATATATAGTATGACAGTTACACTGTCATGTTGATTTAAGAACAATTTTTTGTGTTTGCAAACCTTACAAAAGATAATTTTTCTAGTAACCCTCACATAGATACGTTATTACAGGCATTTTTAGACATATTGCATGTTTGGTTTTGGAGTAATGTTTATATAACTTTCATATTTAGTATGGCAGTTATGTCATATTGAGTAAAAAACTAATTTTTGTCTTTGCAAACCTTACAAAATAATGTTTTCTAGTAAAACTCACAGATGCATTATTAAACATTTTGCATGTTTGGTTTTGGAGTTATGTGTATATAACTTTCATATTTAGTATAACAGTTATACTGTCATGTTGAGTAAAAAAATAATTATTGTCTTTGCAAACCTTACAAAAGATAATTTTTCTAGTAAACCTCACATAAATACATTATTACAGACATTTTTAGACATATTACATGTTTGGTTTTGGAGTTATGTGTATATAACTTTCATATTTAGTAGGACAGTTATACTGTCATGTTGAGTAAAAAACAAATTATTGTCTTTGCAAACCTTACAAAAGATAATTTTCTAGTAAACCTTACATAGATACATTATTCCAGGCATTTTTAGACATTGCATTTGTTTGTTTATATAACTTTCATATTTAGTATGACAGTTATACTGTCATATTGATTTAAGAACAATTTTTTGTGTTTGCAAACCTTACAAAAGATCATTTTTCTAGTAAACCTCACATAGATACATTATTACAGGCATTTTTAGACATATTGCATGTTTGGTTTCGGAGTTATGTGTATATAACTTTCATATTTAGTATGACAGTTATACTGTCATGTTGAGTAAAAAAATAATTATTGTCTTTGCAAACCTTACAAAAGATAATTTTTCTAGTAAACCTCACATACAATACATTATTCCAGGCATTTTTAGACATTGCATTTGTTTGTTTATATAACTTTCATATATAGTATGACAGTTACACTGTCATGTTGATTTAAGAACAATTTTTTGTGTTTGCAAACCTTACAAAAGATATTTTTTCTAGTAACCCTCACATAGATACGTTATTACAGGCATTTTTAGACATATTGCATGTTTGGTTTTGGAGTAATGTTTATATAACTTTCATATTTAGTATGGCAGTTATGTCATATTGAGTAAAAAACTAATTTTTGTCTTTGCAAACCTTACAAAATAATGTTTTCTAGTAAAACTCACAGATGCATTATTAAACATTTTGCATGTTTGGTTTTGGAGTTATGTGTATATAACTTTCATATTTAGTATAACAGTTATACTGTCATGTTGAGTAAAAAAATAATTATTGTCTTTGCAAACCTTACAAAAGATAATTTTTCTAGTAAACCTCACATAAATACATTATTACAGACATTTTTAGACATATTACATGTTTGGTTTTGGAGTTATGTGTATATAACTTTCATATTTAGTAGGACAGTTATACTGTCATGTTGAGTAAAAAACAAATTATTGTCTTTGCAAACCTTACAAAAGATAATTTTCTAGTAAACCTTACATAGATACATTATTCCAGGCATTTTTAGACATTGCATTTGTTTGTTTATATAACTTTCATATTTAGTATGACAGTTATACTGTCATATTGATTTAAGAACAATTTTTTGTGTTTGCAAACCTTACAAAAGATCATTTTTCTAGTAAACCTCACATAGATACATTATTACAGGCATTTTTAGACATATTGCATGTTTGGTTTCGGAGTTATGTGTATATAACTTTCATATTTAGTATGACAGTTATACTGTCATGTTGAGTAAAAAAATAATTATTGTCTTTGCAAACCTTACAAAAGATAATTTTTCTAGTAAACCTCACATACGATACATTATTCCAGGCATTTTTAGACATTGCATTTGTTTGTTTATATAACTTTCATATATAGTATGACAGTTACACTGTCATGTTGATTTAAGAACAATTTTTTGTGTTTGCAAACCTTACAAAAGATAATTTTTGTAGTAACCCTCACATAGATACATTATTACAGGCATTTTTAGACATATTGCATGTTTGGTTTTGGAGTAATGTTTATATAACTTTCATATTTAGTATGGCAGTTATGTCATATTGAGTAAAAAACTAATTTTTGTCTTTGCAAACCTTACAAAATAATGTTTTCTAGTAAAACTCACAGATGCATTATTAAACATTTTGCATGTTTGGTTTTGGAGTTATGTGTATATAACTTTCATATTTAGTATAACAGTTATACTGTCATGTTGAGTAAAAAAATAATTATTGTCTTTGCAAACCTTACAAAAGATAATTTTTCTAGTAAACCTCACATAAATACATTATTACAGACATTTTTAGACATATTACATGTTTGGTTTTGGAGTTATGTGTATATAACTTTCATATTTAGTAGGACAGTTATACTGTCATGTTGAGTAAAAAACAAATTATTGTCTTTGCAAACCTTACAAAAGATAATTTTCTAGTAAACCTTACATAGATACATTATTCCAGGCATTTTTAGACATTGCATTTGTTTGTTTATATAACTTTCATATTTAGTATGACAGTTATACTGTCATATTGATTTAAGAACAATTTTTTGTGTTTGCAAACCTTACAAAAGATCATTTTTCTAGTAAACCTCACATAGATACATTATTACAGGCATTTTTAGACATATTGCATGTTTGGTTTCGGAGTTATGTGTATATAACTTTCATATTTAGTATGACAGTTATACTGTCATGTTGAGTAAAAAAATAATTATTGTCTTTGCAAACCTTACAAAAGATAATTTTTCTAGTAAACCTCACATACAATACATTATTCCAGGCATTTTTAGACATTGCATTTGTTTGTTTATATAACTTTCATATTTAGTATGACAGTTACACTGTCATATTGATTTAAGAACAATTTTTTGTGTTTGCAAACCTTACAAAAGATAATTTTTCTAGTAAAACTCACACAGATACATTATTACAGGCATTTTTAGACATATTGCATGTTTGGTTTTGGAGTAATGTTTATATAACTTTGATATTTGGTATGACAGTTATACTGTCATATTGAGTAAAAAACTATTTTTTGTCTTTGCAAACTTTACAAAAAAATAATTTTCCTAGTAAAACTCGCAAAGATACATTATTCTTGGCATTAGACATTTTGCGTGTTTGGTTATGGAGTTTTTATATAACTTTCATATTTAGTATGACAGATATACTGTCATATTGAGTAAAAAACAAATTTTTGTCTTTGCGAACCTTACAAAATAATTTTTTCTAGTAAAACTCACAGATGCATTATTAGACATTTTGCATGTTTGGTTTTGGAGTTATGTGTATACAACTTTCATATTTAGTATGACAGTTATACTGTCATGTTGAGTAAAAAAATAATTGTCTTTGCAAACCTTACAAAAGATAATTTTTCTAGTAAACCTCACATAGATACATTATTCCAGGCATTTTTAGACATATTGCATGTTTGGTTTTGGAGTTATGTTTATATAACTTTCATATTTAGTATGAGTTATATTGTCATGTTGAGTAAAAAACTAATTTTTGTCTTTGCAAACCTTACAAAATATAATTTTCTAGTAAAACTCACAGATACGGTATTCCAGGCATTATTAGACATTTTGCATGTTTGGTTTTAGAGTTATGTTTACGTAAGTTTAATATTTAGTATGACAGTTATACTGTCATATTGAGTAAAAAACAATTTTTTGTCTTTGCAAATTTTACAAAAAAATCATTTTTCTAGTAAAACTCGCAAAGATACATTATTCTTGGCATTAGATATTTTGCATGTTTGGTTTTGGAGTTTTTATATAACTTTCATATTTAGTATGACATATATACTGTCATATTGAGTAAAAAAATAATTTTTGTCTTTGCAAACCTTACAAAAAATAATGTTTCTAGTAAAACTCATAGATACATTATTCCAGGCATTATTAGACATTTTGCATGTTTGGTTTTGGTGTTATGTTTATATAACGTTCATATTTAGTGTGAGTTATATTGTCATGTTGACTAAAAAACTAATTTTTGTCTTTGCAAACCTTACAAAAGATAATTTTCTAGTAAAACACATAGATACATTATTCCAGGCATTTTTAGACATTTTGCATGTTTGGTTTTGGAGTTATGTTTACGTAACTTTCATATTTAGTATGACAGTTACATTGTCATGTTGAGTAAAAAGCAAATTATTGTCTTTACAAACCTTACAAAAGATAATTTTTCTAGTAAAACTCACATAGATACATTATACCAGGCATTTTTAGACATATTGCATGTTTGGTTTTGGAGTTATGTTTACGTAACTTTCAAATTTAGTATGACAGTTATACTGTCATGTTGAGTAAAAAACAAATTATTGTCTTTGCAAACCTTACAAAAGATAATGTTTCTAGTAAAACTCACATAGATACATTATTCCAGGCATTTTTAGACATATTGCATGTTTGGTTTTGGAGGTATGTTTATATAACTTTTATATTTAATATGACAGTTACACTGTCATGTTGAGTAAAAACTATTTTTTGTCTTTGCAAACCTTACAAAAGATAATTTTTCTAGTAAAACTCACAAAGATACATTATTAGACATTTTGCATGACATTCTAACTCGGTGTTTACAGTATTTTCCAAAGTTAATAATATGCCTTATCATGACTGTCAACATTCCGCCCACCTCGCAGGACAAATGATTGGCCCCGAGGAACGTTGACGCACTTCAGTTGTTGTTTGCTTATCTGCAGGTTAAAAACACACTGATGCCCATTACTTTGACTCATTCAATTGCACTCTGCTGTGCATCACTGATGACAAATACTGATGGCAAAAATACAAATGCTGCAAATAAATGTTGATTTAGAGATATTGCATTGCAACCCTCTCAAAAAACAAACTAATATCCTCAAAGTTCTGAGCGCAAATCTCTTACCATACAACACATCAGGAAAGTATTCACTTCGCTTCATCTTTTTCACATGTTATGTTACAGCCTTACTCCAAAATAAAATGTTTTTTGTCCTCAAAGTTCTACAGGCAATACCCCATAATGACAATGTGAAAGTGCTTTTTTTTTAATGCAAGTTTATTAAAACTAAAAAAATAAAAATGTACATGAATATTCACAGCCTTTGCTTCAAGGTTAATTTAATGGTACCCCTAGGTAAAATATTTGTGCAGACATTTGTAATTCAGCGTCAGGACAAAATGAGGCAAGCAAACACAAATCATAAAAAACATTTAAAAATCCACAAACGATCACCAGTATGTAGGCACACTGTAAAACAATCAAATATAATACCTAGTAGACCAATAAAAACATTGTGATTAAAGTGCTATGGCACAGTGAATACATTAAAAAACAAAATCACAATGTGATAGCCTTATGTATTAAACATGTGAAGGCAGCAGGTACAAAAGTATTCTTATATATTGCTCAACACATTTGGCAGCAATTACAGCCTCAAGTCTTTTTGAGTATGATGCCACAATCTTGGCAGTTTCGCCCATTCCTCTTTGCAGCACCTCTCAAGCTCCATCAGGGTAGACGGGGAGCCTTGATTTTCATCCAGAATGTCTCTGTACATTGCTGCATTCATCTTTCCCTGTATCCTGACCAGTCTCCAAGTTGAAAACCATCCCCACACCATGATGCTGCCACCATGCTTCACTGTAGAGATGGTATTAGCCAGGTGATGAGCGGTGCCTGGTTTCCTCCGAAGATGATGCTTGGCATTCCCGCCAAAGAGTTCAATCTTTGTCTCGTCAGACCAGAGGATTTTTTTTTCTCATGGTCTCAGATTTTTTCAGGGGCATGTTGGCAAACTTTTTACTCAGAAATGCCTAATTGGTGGATTTCTGCAGAGATGGTTGTCCTTCTGGAAGGTTCTCATCTCTCCAAAGAGGAATGCTTTAGCTCAGAGAGAGTGACCATCGGGTTCTTGGTCACCTCCCTGACTAGACTAAGATGAATGCAGTAATGTACAGAGACATCCTGGATGAAAACCAACGCTTCCCATCCAAACTGATGGAGCTTGAAATGGGCAAAGAAGAATGGGCGAAACTGGCCAAAGATAGGTGTGCCAAACTTGTGGCATCGTATTCAAAAAGACTTGAGGCAGTAAATGCTTTGTTGATGACAAAGTATTGAGCAAAGGCTGTTAATACTTACGAACATGTTAATTTTTATTTTGTCGTTTTTTGTAGTTAAATAAATTTGCTAAAATTTTCACATTGTCATTATGGGATATTGTGTATAGAATTTTGAGGACAACAACGAATTTATTCCATTTTGGAATAAGGCTGTAACATAACTAAATGTGGAAAAAGTGAAGCGCTGTGAATTTTTTTCTGGATACAAGCAAAATGTAACAAATCAATTAAGTTGACTTGCCAACTCGGGCTGCAACTAACAATTACTTCAATAGTTGACTCGTCTCTTAGAGTCTGACGTTGTGTCCGTGACTTGATCTATTATAGTAAATAACCTTTGAACAAAAACAAACTACTGAGAAACATAGTTTTACTGTACGACACAAATTACATAACCGGAGTGAAAAATCGACAGATCTGGGGCCGTACTTATCAAGTTTCTTAGAGTGCCATTTTACACTTAAGTCCTGAGAATTTGCGAAATTTAGTCCTACTCTCAAACTTAAGAATAAAAGCTTTTTATCAACGTTCTTAAGTCTAAGAATCACTCCTACTCTCCACGATATTTAAGAGACCTTCAGAGGTGTCTTAAGTGGTTAGGAGTTGCCAGCAGGGGATGGCACTGAGGCGAGAGAGACGTGCGCGAACATTCAGGGAACGGAACGATGTCCTGGATTTGTTTGATGACGAGCAGCTGATCAAACGGTATCGTTTAGACAGAGCGGGTATTATTTTTGTCACAGATTTAATACTTTTCGATTCCATGTTGATTTCTGCATGTGGCTGCAGTGGGCTAGTATATATAGAGCCACCCACACCAGTTTCAAATTAGTTGCCTAATTAATGAATTGGAAAGAAAATGTTATGACAGTAGCGTATGTGTGTGGCCGTGAGGTGAGTGACGTCAGTGAGTGTGAGGGCGAGAGAAGAGAGGGAGCGGTAGCGTGAGTGCCGGCGGGGACTAGTTTGTTTTGTATTATTTTGTAGTTTATTGTCAAAATATACACTCCCATTGTCCACTTAAATATTTCCAAGATATTTCTTTATTTTTAGACAACGGATTCCCTTCCGTGATTGGTCATTTCTATGGACACAGAAATGACGTCACCTAAAATTGCGTTTACGGCACATAGTAATGTCGTAATTCAGCTCTGAGTGTGACACTTAAGATTCAGTCCTACACTTCGCTGAAAGTGTGAGTAAGACGCTTGATAACTAACTTTTAAGTGCAGCTTTCAGCCAAGAATTTATTTACTCTTAAGTCAACTCTTAGCAGACTTCTTAGAAGTAATTCTAAGAAGCTTGATAAGTACGGCCCCTGAAGTACAAGATGTCCTGTAAACACAACATTCATTGTAAAAAGTATTTTTATCAAGGACTGTTAGGGTTATTTAACTGCAATTACTATGAAAAACCATGATTATGACCATTCCTGGCGGTCTTTTAATTAAAATGTAGAGATGTCCAATAATATCGGACTGCCGATATTATCGGCCGATAAATGCTTTAAATGTTATATCGGAAATTATCGGTATCTGTTTTAAAACAGTACATTTTATGACTTTTTAAAACGCCGCTGTGTACACGGACATAGGGAGAAGTACAGTGCGCTAATAAACCTTAAAGGCACTGCCTTTGTGTGCCGGCCCACTCACTTAATATCTACGTCTTTTCACACACACAAGTGAATGCAAGCACACTTGGTCAACAGCCATACAGGTCACACTGAGGGTGGAGGTATAAACAACTTTAACACTGTTACAAATATGCGCCACACTGTGAACCCACACCAAACAAGAATGACAAACACATTTTGGGAGAACATCCGCACCGTAACACAACATAAACACAACAAATACCCAGAACCCCTTGCAGCACTAACTCTTCCGGGACGCTACAATATACACCCCCACCCACCCACACACACACACCTCAACCTCCTCATGCTCTCTCAGGGAGAGCATGTCCCAAATTCCAAGCTGCTGTTTTGAGGCATGTTAAAAAAAATAATGCACTTTGACTTGACTTCAATAATAAATATGGCAGTGCCATGTTGGCATTTGTTTCCATGACTTGATTTATTTTGGAAAACCTTGTTACATTGTTTAATGCATCCAGTGGGGCATCACAACAAAATTATGTATAATAATGTGTTAATTCCACGACTGTATATATCGGTATCGGTTTATATCGGAATCGGTAATTAAGAGTTGGACAATATCGGAATATCGGCAAAAAAGCCATTATCGGACATCTCTATTAAAATGTGATCAGTCGACTCGTAGACCCTAATAAATATTTGTCTATGCGTCCCTTTACTGTAACTTACCTATTGCCAAATTTAGACACCAAATTCCAGCATTTACTGCAAACTACAGCAAACTCATAACTTGCTGTTGTCATATTAACCTTTAATTTCAACAGCAGTGAGTTGGCCCTGCCCTGAGTTTTATTTAGTCACAGGCAATTTGAGGCACTGTTTACTGCATGTTCTCTAATATTACATGCTCAACATTTTCAAATACTTAGTAATAGCTAAGAAATACAGTTTAGTAGTGTAGTGTACATTGTGGGATTTGTTACGATTTGTTCTTGCTTTGCTGTTTTGCAGAAGTTGAGAATGTCAATCGGGGACTTCAAGGACGACAGGTTTACAACATCGGCACAATCCACCCCAAGTGGCACCCCCGGCGTCACTCCCTCTGTCACCCCCTCTGCCACGCCATCTGTCACCCCCTGCGTCAGTCCCCTTGCATCACCTGCTGTGGGTCGCAGGTAGGCCGCAGCCATCCACGTCCAAGTTGTTCACATTGTGTCCCGTCGATGCCCCACATGCTTCGTGTCTAAAACTGGCGCTCTGCATCAGCCATGTTATTCACCAGCTGGCATAAGAGCCGCGTGCTCACAACTCACGCCGCGTCTTTGGCGGGGCTGTAGGAGCTGGTTCCAGCGGAGTCCTGCACCTTTCCTCGCCCCGCTCGAGAGTAACTGTCCCAACTACACATCAGACATGGGAGGAAACCAGGGAGGAGAGGACAGGTGGAGCTTTTTTGGAACTCGCTCTGTGGTACAGAAGTCCCCCACCCACCCAGGGACTGACACTGGCACAGGTGAGGCACTCAATGCTCAGTTTTAAGGAAGTAGGAGGTTTTGATGCATGTAGACTAGACCTACATGCAAATTTCTTTCCAAAATTGTGATTCTATATTTTATACACATAAATGCATAAAACTGCGAAAATAATGAGCAGAGGAAGACATGTTACTTTTAGACTGTCAATCAACATATTCTTGTCTCAAGGTGCCACACATTAGAACACAACATTAAAAATAGTTAGTTTTATACAGACCGACTCAGAGCTTTTGTCTACATCGTGCTCTTAAACTGAAGAAATAATCCATAAAATAATATACAGAGTTAATAATGTAATTTAATCATAATATTAATGCAGGTTACCATTTTTAAGAGGATTTCAACTTTTATTTTTCATTAGTGTAGAATTGTTTACCATTGTACTGTAATTGGAAGGTACCGTATTTTCCGCACTATAAGGCGCACCGGATTATAAGGCGCACCTTCAATGAATGGCCTATTTGAAAACGTTGTTCATATATAAGGCGCACCGCATTGAGGTTTTAATTAGTGCGATTACGTAACCGCAAGAGGTGGAGTGGTTTAACGAATGTACACTACCGTTCAAAAGTTTGGGGTCACCCAAACAATTTTGTGGAATAGCCTTCATTTCTAAGAACAAGAATAGACTGTTGAGTTTCAGATGAAAGTTCTCTTTTTCTGGCCATTTTGAGCATTTAATTGACCCCACAAATGTGATGCTCCAGAAACTCAATCTGCTCAAAGGAAGGTCAGTTTTGTAGCTTCTGTAACGAGCTAAACTGTTTTCAGATGTGTGAACATGATTGCACAAGGGTTTTCTAATCATCAATTAGCCTTCTGAGCCAATGAGCAAACACATTGTACCATTAGAACACTGGAGTGATAGTTGCTGGAAATGGGCCTCTATACACCTATGTAGATATTGCACCAAAAAGCAGACATTTGCAGCTAGAATAGTCATTTACCACATTAGCAATGTATAGAGTGTATTTCTTTCAAGTTAAGACTAGTTTAAAGTTATCTTCATTGAAAAGTACAGTGCTTTTCCTTCAAGAATAAGGACATTTCAATGTGACCCCAAACTTTTGAACGGTAGTGTACGGTGTCCTTGAGTGTCTAGAAAGGCGCCGAGAAATAAAATGTATTATTATTATTATTAAAAGTAATTTGAGTGACAGACATGTCACTCTATGCATATCGCTCTCAGCCCGAGCGTGTTTATTTAACAGTAGAATTAACTGAACGCAGTGAGATATATTTTTGATGTCATTCACAATCTTTGTCTCGGTGAGTGGAGACCGACTCAGCGTAATCACACACACAGGAACCACGGAGAGCCTCGCGATTTGAGAGGTTCCGCAAAGTAACAAAAATTAGGAGGGAAAAAACTAAAGATTACAAAGCCAAATGTCTCATTGTGGGAATATTTCAGCTTCCAATCGGATGGCAATATGAGTAGGGTTGGGTATCGTTTGAATTCGTACAATTCTGATTCTTTGTTTCGATTCCGATTCCTGACGATTCTCGGTTCCGATTCTTCTTGTACCATGCCGGGATCAATGTGTTTGACAGGTAGTCCCTGGAAGGTGGTATGTATTTTGGGTTGAGAGTTTTCACCATATCCCTGCAAACATAAACAAACATGTAATGTTGCTGTTACTGTTTAGCCCAGTATCAATTAGCTTAGCTCTAACGTTATTGCTTAACTAACCTAAATGTTGGAGATTCCACCTCTGAAAAGGGATGCAGTCTTTTGACTATGTGCGCAGTGACCTTTCTGTGGCACTCTTCCGTCTGTGGCACCGACATCTTCCCCATTGCCGCTACGGTGAACGGAGTACGCTGAGCACATCGCGGAGCCTGGCTAGCAGGTTGTAAATTGTCTATGAAAAAATACGCGGGCTAATTTGTTAGCTGCCTCAACGTTGGCGCAAAACACATTATTTATTGCATATATATTGTTTTACTTACCGGATTCGGACTGCAGTGCAGTCACCGAGGTGCCAGGCTGGGCGTCGGAGCCAGAGGAGGACGGTCGGCGCAGCGCGTCGAAGACGGGACACGCATTTATTTGTACTCCATGAACTCGGAGGTGCTTCATCATGTTCGTCGTGCACCCTCCTAAGCACGAAACAGTCCTGTCGCACGTGTTCCATTTCGCCGATATTTCATTTTTTTTAGTAAAATAAAGCCACACTTTCGACCGCCGACGCCCGCTATCCATGCTTGACTGACTCGCTCGGCTACATAGGCTCGGCTATGCTAACTCTTCCGGCGGTGGGCGCTTCTTCGTTGGTGTTCAGCGGCTTCTTCTTCCGGTCGGCGGACTTACTCTTTTTTCCCGGTCGGCGGACTGGGTATCGAAAATAGGAATCGAAATTTAAACTTTTGAACGATTCCGGGAGAATCGGAAAGTTAGTCCCGGTTCCAATCGATACTCGATACCCAACCCTAAATATGAGCCCATCATCGAGCGAAAATGCCGCGATAACATGGGAACAAAACAAAAAGAAGACAACGTCCAATCTAGATTTTCAAACTGGGAAAAAAAGCACATTAGGGTGTTCAATATTTATTTCAGTTACCTTTTTGCTTACAGAAATTAGTCCTTTTAATGCTTTTGTTTATTTATTTAGGATAGCAAAGTTATTTACCGTATTTTCCGCACTATAAGGCGCACCTAAAAACCTCCAATTTTCTCAAAAGCTGACCGTGTGCCTTATAATCCGGTGCGCCTTATATATGGACCAATATTGAGCCACAACAGGTCTCGCAACTACAGTAAGCAGCCGCTGACTTCATTTTCCCCCGTAGAAGAAGAAGCGCGCGGTGCATGCTGGGATATATGACTGCACGAGGCGTGCCGTTTCATTTCCATTTGTGTGTTCCCATCCAAACAGTGGATGGGAACAGTGGATGACAGAAGGCGAACACACGTTCACCAAGACAGGGAGACAGCGCCGGACGACATACGCCACTATCTGCCCGTGGATCGTAAATGCCTGGGCTGATATATCAGTCTCAACTGTGGTTCGAGCTTTCAGGAAGGCAGGAATTGTCACTGAACTGCTAGACAACAGCAGCGACACTCACTCCATTAATGACGACTTCGACGGGCATTTTGGATGCCGTATTCGCCCAACTGTTTAATTCGGACACTGAAGAAGAAGAATTCGAGGGATTTCGAATTCTGCTTTTTGCTCAGTGGGTCTCACGAAATGTACTGTACTGAAGGATCTCGCATGATGATAGTTCAACCTTCCAGTTTTTGTGTGCTGTGGATTCATTAAAGTATTGATTTTTCACCAAATGTCAAGAGAAGAAAGAAACAGAAGAATATGCACATTCAGAGAAAACCTAGATTGATATCGAGCAATATTAAAACAAAACCCCCTTCATTAGAGATGTCCGATAACATCGGGCTGCCGATGTTATCGGCCGATAAATGCTTTAAAATGTAATATCGGAAATTATCGGTATCTGTTCGGAAATTTTCGGTATCAGTTTCAAAAAGTAAAATCTATGACTTCATCAACGCCGCTGTGTACACGGACGTAGGGAGAAGTACAGAGCGCCAATAAACCTTAAAGGCACTGCCTTTGCGTGCTGGCCCAATCACATAATATCTACGGCTTTTAACACACACTAGTGAATGCAAGCATACTTGGTCAACAGCCATACAGGTCACACTGAGGGTAGCCGTATAAACAACTTTAACACTGTTACAATTATGCGGCACGCTGTGAACCCACACCAAACAAGAATGACAAACACATTTCGGGAGAACATCCGCACCGTAACACAACATACACTACCGTTCAAAAGTTTGGGGTCACCCAAACAATTTTGTGGAATAGCCTTCAGTTCTAAGAACAAGAATAGACTGTCGAGTTTCAGATGAAAGTTCTCTTTTTCTGGCCATTTTGAGCGTTTAATTGACCCCACAAATGTGATGCTCCAGAAACTCAATCTGCTCAAAGGAAGGTCAGTTTTGTAGCTTCTGTAACGAGCTAAACTGTTTTCAGATGTGTGGACATGATTGCACAAGGGTTTTCTAATCATCAATTAGCCTTCTGAGCCAATGAGCAAACACATTGTACCATTAGAACACTGGACTGATAGTTGATGGAAATGGGCCTCTATACACCTATGTAGATATTGCACCAAAAAGCAGACATTTGCAGCTAGAATAGTCATTTACCACATTAGCAATGTATAGAGTGTATTTCTTTCAAGTTAAGACTAGTTTAAAGTTATCTTCATTGAAAAGTGCAGTGCTTTTCCTTCAAAAATAACTTTTGAACGGTAGTGTAAACACAACAGAACAAATACCCACTAACTCTCACGGGACGCTACAATATACACCCCCCGCTACCCCTTATCCCACCTCTACCCCGCCCACCTCAACCTCCTCATGCTCTCTCAGGGAGAGCACGTCCCAAATTCCAAGCTGCTGTTTTGAGGCATGCTAAAAAAAAAATTGCACTTTGTGACTTCAATAATAAATATGGCAGTGCCATGTTGGCATTTTTTTCCATTACTTGAGTTGATTTATTTTGGAAAACCTTGTTACATTGTTTAATGCATCCAGCGGGGCATCACAACAAAATTAGGCATAATAATGTGTTCATTCCACGACTGTATATATCGGAATCTATAATTAAGAGCTGGACAATATCGGAATATTGGATATCGACAAAAAAGCCATTATCGGACATCTCTACCCTTAATAGCAAAATGATAAAAGGTGTAAATGTGATTTAGGTCATTAAGCCTTGTTTAATAATTCCGACTTCCTTCCCTGTAGGCTTTTCACTACAGTCCTACTTTGGCTTGCACAAGTCCTCCACCATTGCAGGCACCGGCCCCCACGACACCCTGAAAGTGGGGGACACGACAAGCTTCATGCCCCCCAAGATCGAAATTTCCGGCATGGACGCCAGTCAGGCGGCCCAGCGGCCACACAAACTCAAACCCCGGGACATGAACGTCTTAACACCTTCAAGTTTCTGACCACACGCAATCTCGCAGCCAGTCTGCTGTGTCCCCTCTGTAGACCACCCACCTTTTAGTCTCGGCTTACCCATCCATAAGTGCTGAATATGCACTCTTACTCCTTCCAGTTGACTGCAATCTTGTTTCAAACCTCTTCCATCTCATAGGTCCAGATATGTGGAAAATGTTTTGTTAATTGCAAAAAAGTATGATGCATATTACTATATTCTTTTAGTAACTGCGAAAGTTGTCTTGGTCCGCTCACTGCTCCAGCTTTTCTTGTTATAGCACATCATCTTAAATCATTTTTTGTATTTTGGTAAGACGCCACAGACTTGTAGTTGTGTTAGCATGAAGACTCGTACAGTGTAATGTTATGTTGTTTCCTTTTGCAGAATTTCCCCCCCGAACATACCGCTTTTATTCATGTTGCCAGACTGCTTACCCCGAACAAATATTTGTATTAAGATATCAACTTTTCATGCCGATCGTTTATATTTAAAATGTTCCGTTGCTTTTTTTTGTATAGGGTCACAATACACTTCAATATGACAGTCAAAAGTATCGCAGTGGTTGTTTTTTTTTTGGTCAAATTAGTATTTTTCCCTGAGACAATCCACGACTATTTTCTAGGTTTCATTTAAAAATGTTGATCGGTTTGTGTAAAAGCACACGGGATGCCTCCCACTCGCACGTGTAAATAAATACACATCCAAACATACGCTTGCTTTTTATCACCGTCATGTCAAAATAAACAAAACCATGCTTTTTTAACTTTTAACTTTTAAAAAACACCCTCTAAACTCCGGTGTTTTTGTTTAAATTTAGGCAAAGAAGGCGATTTCTAAACACTGTAATGGAGGACAAAAAATGTAGCTATATATTTAGAGTGACTAATTGCATGTTTTCCTTTTGAAAAGATTGCATTCTTGCCGTAATTACAGTCGCTGACCAGAAGATGTCAGCAAAAGCTCACATTTATGCTCCTGTGTCAGGAACATGAGAGCAAAGTCTGCTTATGAATGAAGTTGTGTAACAAAAGAAATGCCATAAATCATGTGCATAGTACAGGGAGGTCAAACTCGTTTCCCTTGGGGCCACATCGCAGGTATGGCTGTCCTCAGAGGGCCACTTGTAACAGTGAATAATATATACATTTTAAATTGCTTCATTTACACTATTATATATTTTTATGTACACTCTAAGGAAAAATGTAGATTTTAGAGTAAAGTTTAGCTGCTGAAATTTCACCATAAAATGTACCATGTTTTTTTACAATGTATACTGTAAATGTCAATGGGAAAACAGTACCACAGTTATACTGTAAACCCTACAGTTGTTGTGTTTACAGTATATTACTGTAAATGGAAAAACAATATTACACATTTTTTAGTAAAACTCTGGCAACTGAGCTACCAGTTACGAAAAATATTTTTTACATTTGATGGATAAGTTGCTTCAAAATCATGAGTCAAGCAAATATTTAAGTACTTATTTTGATGTTTGAAATGTGTTGCAATATTAGATTAAGTTTAAAATATATGAAATTGCATACAGTACATGTATTTTTTTTCTGTCAAAATAGAAAGTTAAGTTAAAAATTAAAGTACCAATGATTGTCACACCACATTGTGGTGAAATTTGTCCTCTCCATTTGACACATCCCCTTGTTCCACCCCCTGGGAGGTGAGGGGAGCAGTGTGCAGCAGAGGTGGCCGCGCCCGGGAATCATTTTTGGTGATTTAACCCCCCCAATTCCAACCCTTGATGCTGAGTGCCAAGCAGGGAGGTAATGGCTCCCATTTTTATAGTCTTTGGTATGACTCGTTGACTACATTTAGAACCAAATAGACGCATGGTAATTCCAGGCCTTTGCGGGCCACATAAAATGAGGCGGCGGGCCAGATATGGCTCCCGGGCCTTGAGTTTAGTTACCAGGAATTGATTTATGTGGACCCCGACTTAAGCAAGTTGAAGAACTTATTGGGGTGTTACCATTTAGTGGTCAATTGTACGGAATATGTACTGTACTGTGCAATCTACTAATAAAAGTTTCAATCAATCAAAAGTTTGACACGTGGCGTAGTACGTTGCACTGGTGAATTTTACATCATATAATTAAATATCGTGTCAATATTTTCTCAAAATACTCGAGCTATTTTATTGACTAAACGTTATGGGTGGGTCAATAGTAATCAATCATCCTTATACAAGGCCCTAGAATTGTGCAGTGCTTCTCAAACTTTTTTCACCAAGTACCACCTCAGAACGCACTTGGCCCCCCAAGTACCACCAAAATGAGCAACAATAAAATATATGTCATTAACTTAGTGCAAATAATACAAACCCCGTTTCCATATGAGTTGGGAAATTGTGTTAGATGTAAATATAAACGGAATACAATGATTTGCAAATCCTTTTCAAGCTATATTCAGTTGAATGCACTACAAAGACAACATATTTGATGTTCAAACTCATAAACTTTTTTTTTTTTTTGCAAATAATTAACTTAGAATTTCATGGCTGCAACACGTGCCAAAGTAGTTGGGAAAGGGCATGTTCACCACTGTGTTACATGGCCTTTCCTTTTAACAACACTCAGTAAAGGTTTGGGAACTGAGGAGACACATTTTTGAAGCTTCTCAGGTGGAATTCTTTCCCATTCTTGCTTGATGTACAGCTTAAGTTGTTCAACAGTCCGGGGGTCTCCCTTCTGCTATTGCAGGTGCCACACATTTTCAATGGGAGACAGGTCTGGACTACAGGCAGGCCAGTCTAGTACCCGCACTCTTTTACTATGAAGCCACGTTGATGTAACACGTGGCTTGGCATTGTCTTGCTGAAATAAGCAGGGGCGTCCATGGTAACGTTGCTTGGATGGCAACATATGTTGCTCCAAAACCTGTATGTACCTTTCAGCATTAATGGTGCCTTCACAGATGTGTAAGTTACCCATGTCTTGGGCACTAATACACCCCCATACCATCACACATGCTGGCTTTTCCACTTTGCACCTATAACAATCTGGATGGTTCTTTTCCTCTTTGGTCCGGAGGACACGACGTCCACAGTTTCCAAAAACAATTTGAAATGTGGACTCGTCAGACCACAGAACACTCTTCCACTTTGTATCAGTCCATCTTAGATGAGCTCAGGCCCAGCGAGGCCGACGGCGTTTCTGGGTGTTGTTGATAAACGGTTGTCGCCTTGCATAGGAGAGTTTTAACTTGCACTTACAGATGTAGCAACCAACTGTAGTTACTGACAGTGGGTTTCTGAAGTGTTCCTGAGCCCATGTGGTGATATCCTTTACACACTGATGTGGCTTGTTGATGCAGTACAGCCTGAGGGATGGAAGGTCACGGGCTTAGCTGCTTACGTGCAGTGATTTCTCCACATTCTCTGAACCCTTTGATGATATTACGGAGCGTAGATGGTGAAATCCCTAAATTCCTTGCAATAGCTGCTTGAGAAAGGTTTTTCTTAAACTGTTCAACAATTTGCTCAGGCATTTGTTGACAAAGTGGTGACCCTCGCCCCATCCTTGTTTGTGAATGACTGAGCATTTCATGGAATCTACTTTTATACCCAATCATGGCACCCACCTGTTCCCAATTAGCCTGTTCACCTGTGGGATGTTCCAAATAAGTGTTTGATGAGCATTCCTCAACTTTATCAGTATTTATTGCCACCTTTCCCAACTTCTTTGTCACGTGTTGCTGCCATCAAATTCTAAACTTAATGATTATTTGCAACAACAAAAAAATGTTTATCAGTTTGAACATCAAATATGTTGTCTTTGTAGCATATTCAACTGAATATGGCTTGAAAATGATTTGCAAATCATTGTCTTCCGTTTATATTTACATCTAACACCATTTCCCAACTCTTATGGAAACGGGGTTTGTATAATCCATCTAATTAAGTGAATCATTTATGAAGAGAACTGTAGTATTTATAATGAATTGATGTAAGTTGTGTACAGATTGAGAACAGGAAGTGAACATACAATACAGGCCGAACGTTGTTTCTTTATTTTCATGACTATTTACATTGTCGTCGGCGATCACTCCAAACGAGTATGATTGTCCTCCTGTTGGTGGGACTGCCTTCAGGAGAACGCCTGTGCGTGGAATCTATCAAAGTGGGGAGACTGGTGCACAGACATCCACCACACTGTCCTTGGCAAAGAGAAGGCCAGGGTCCAATGGCATGGAGACCAAGACAATCGGGGGCCCATCTTTGCTGCAGCCTTCTTCCGCCTTTGTGACCGTTGTGCAGCTTCTATGCAACCATCATCCGCCCACTCCGCCGCTGAGGTCTTTTTTATTTACATTGTAGATTGTCACTGAAGGCATCAAAACTATGACACCTGTGAAGTGAAAACCTATTCAGGTGACTACCTCTTGAAGCCCATCGAGAGAATGCCAAGAGTGTGCAAAACAGTAATGAGAGCAAAGGGTGGCTATTTTGAAGAAACTCGAATATAAAACATGTATAAAACCTTTTTTTTTATTAAGTACATAACTCCACATGCTTAGTTTTGATGCCTTCAGTGACAATCTGCAATGTAAATAGTCATGAAAATGCATTGAATGAGAAGGCGTGTCCAAGCTTTTGGCCTGTACTGTATGTGTCAGTAATTGCTATGAAGGGAAAAAGGGAGGATTGGACTCGCTTTGCTTCTTCCTACTCCTTTTGGAACATGTAAAAAAAAAAATATGTAAAATGATGTGATGTAGCATATTAAAGGCCTACTGAAAGCCACTACTAGCGACCACGCAGTCTGATAGTTTATATATCAATGATGAAATCTTAACATTGCAACACATGCCAATACGGCCGGGTTAACTTATAAAGTGACATTTTAAATTTCCCGCTAAACTTCCGGTTGAAAAAGCCTTTGGAGGATGACGCATGCGCGTGACGTAGCCAGGGGAACAGAGGTATGGCTTCCCCATTGAATCCTATACAAAAAAGCTCTGTTTTCATATCATAATTCCACAGTATTCTGGACATCTGTGTTGGTGAATCTTTTGCAATTTGCTTAATGAACAATGAAGACTGCAAAGAAGAAAGTTGTAGGTGGGATCGGTGTATTAGCGGCTGGCTGCAGCAACACAACAAGAAGGACTTACTTGGATAGCAGACGCGCCAGCCGATGCTAGCCGCCAACCACATCTGTGTTGGGGTGAAGTCCTTCGTCGCGCCGTCGATCGCTGGAACGCAGGTGAGCACGGGTGTTGATGAGCAGATGAGGGCTGGCTGGCGTAGGTGGAGCGCTACTGTTTTTATCATAGCTCTGTGAGGTCCGGTTGCTAAGTTAGCCTTAGTGTCGTTAGCAACAGTATTGTTAAGCTTCGCCAGGCTGAGAATTATTAACCGTGTATTTACATGTCCATGGTTTAATATATTTGTTGATCTTCTGTCTATCCTTCCAGTCAGGGGTTTATTTATTTTGTTTCTATCTGCATTTGAGACAGATGCTATCACGTTAGCTCAGTAGCTAAAAAGCTTCGTCGATGTATTGTCGTGGAGATAAAAGTCACTGTGAATGTCCATTTCGCGTTCTCGACTCTCATTTTCAAGAGGATATAGTATCCGAGGTGGTTTAAAATACAAATCCGTGATCCACAATAGAAAAAGGAGAGAGTGTGGAATCCAATGAGCCAGCTTGTACCTAAGTTACGGTCAGAGCGAAAAAAGATATGTATTTCACTGCATTCTAGTCCGTCACTCTAACGTCCTCATCCACAAATCTTTCATCCTCGCTCAAATTAATGGGGTAATCGTCGCTTTCTCTGTCCGAATAGCTCTAGCTGCGTTGAAAACAATAGGAAAATATGAGGAAGTGAACAACTGACTACGTCACGCTACTTCCGGTAGGGGCAAAGCTTTTTTTTATCAGAGACCAAAAGTTGCGAACTTTATCGACGTTCTCTACTAAATCCTTTCAGCAAAAATATGGCAATATCGCAAAATGATCACGTATGACACATAGAATGGATCTGCTATCCCCGTTTAAATTAAAAAAAAATCTTTTCAGTAGGCCTTTAATACTGTATACATGTTCGAAAAAAAATTCAACCAACCAACCAGTAGCAAAGTAGACCTAAGTAATCCTTAAAACAAGGCCGAGGTTTTATTTAACAAGTATATTTGATATGTGTGGCTACTGCAACATTACAGACAGCATCAACAAT
>NC_084734.1:86964128-87034128 GCF_033978785.1 Entelurus aequoreus | reverse complement strand
CCGTTTCTGGGTGTTGTTGATAAATGGCTTCGGCTTTGCATAGTAGAGTTTTCAAGGCCTACTGAAAGGAATTTTTTTTATTCAAACGGGAATAGCAGATCCATTCTATGTGTCATACTTGATCATTTTGCGATATTGCCATATTTTTGCTGAAAGGATTTAGTAGAGAACATCGACGATAAAGTTCGCAACTTTTGGTCGCTGATAAAAAAATAGCCTTGCCTGTGCCGGAAGTAGCGTGACGTCACAGGTTGAAAGGCTCCTCACATTTCCCCGTTGTTTACAATGCAGCGAGAGAGATTCGAACCGAGAAAGCGACGATTTCCCCATTAATTTGAGCCAGGATGAAAGATTCGTGGATGAGGAACGTGAGAGTGAAGGATTAGAGTGCAGTGCAGGACGTATCTTTTTTCGCTCTGACCGTAACTTAGGTACATTGGATTCCACACTCTCTCCTTTTTCTATTGTGGATCACGGATTTGTATTTTAAACCACCTGGGATACTATATCCTCTTGAAAATGAGAGTCGAGAACGCGAAATGGGCATTCACAGTGACTTTTATCTCCACAACAATACATCGGCGAAGCACTTTAGCTACGGAGCTAACATGATAGCATTGTGCTTAACTGCAGATAAAAACAAAATACATAAACCCCTGACTGGAAGGATAGACAGAAGATCAACAATACTATTAAACCATGGACATGTAAATACACGGTTAATGCTTTCCAGCCTGGCGAAGCTTAACAATGCTGTTGCTAACGACGCCATTGAAGCTAACTTAGCTACGGAACCTCACAGAGCTATGCTAAAAACATTAGCTATCCACCTACGCCAGCTCTCATCTGCTCATCACGACCCGTGCTCACCCGCGTTCCAGCGATCAACGGTGCGACGAAGGACTTCACCCGATCATCGATGCGGTCGGCGGCCCGGAGACGGAGGAAGTCAAGCTGAGGACAACAGTGCGGCGGCGGGCGTTGTAGCTTTCGACGACACCCCGGCCGCCATCAGAGTCAGCAAGAAACATATATTTCCCCAAAGTTACGTACGTGACATGCACATAGCGCCACGCACGTACGGGCAAGCGATCAAATGTTTGGAAGCCAAAGCTGTACTCACGGTAGTGCGTCTGCTATCTAACTAAGTCCTCCTGGTTGTGTTGCTGCAGCCATCCGCTAATACACCGATCCCACCTACAGCTTTCTTCTTTGCTGTCTCCATTGTTCATTAAACAAATTGCAAAAGATTCACCAACACAGATGTCCAGAATACTGTGGAATTTTGCGATGAAAACAGAGCTGTTTGTATTGGGATACAATGTGTTTCCGAATACTTCCGCTTCAACCATCGACGTCAATAGACTTTTTCAACCGGAAGTTTCGCGGGAAATTTAAAATGTCACTTTATAAGTTAACCCGGCCGTATTGGCATGTGTTGCAATGTTAAGATTTCATCATTGATATATAAACTATCAGACTGCGTGGTCGCTAGTAGTGGCTTTCAGTAGGCCTTTAATATCCTATAGACCCAAGTATAAGACACTCTTCAATCTACTCCAGGGGTCACCAACGCGGTGCCCGCGGGCACCAGGTAGCCCGTAAGGACCAGATGAGTAGCCCGCTGGCCTGTTCTAAAAATAGCTCAAATAGCTGCACTTACCAGTGAGCTGCCTCTATTTTTTAAATTGTATTTATTTACTAGCAAGCTGGTCTCGCTTTGCCCGACATTTTTAATTCTAAGAGAGACAAAACTCAAATAGAATTTGAAAATCCAAGAAAATATTTTAAAGACTTGGTCTTCACTTGTTTAAATAAATTAATACATTTTTTTTACTTTGCTTCTTATAACTTTCAGAAAGACAATTTTAGAGAAAAAATACAACCTTAAAAAGGATTTTAGGATTTTTAAACACATATACCTTTTTACCTTTTAAATTCCTTCCTCTTCTTTCCTGACAATTTAAATCAATGTTTTTTTTTATTGTAAAGAATAATAAATACATTTTAATTTAATTCTTCATTTTAGCTTCTGTTTTTTCGACGAAGAATATGTGTGAAATATTTCTTCAAACTTATTATGATTAAAATTCAAAAAAAATATTTTGGCGAATCTAGAAAATCTGTAGAATCAAATTTAAATCTTATTTCAAAGTCTTTTGAATTCCTTTTAAAATTTTTGTTCTGGAAAATCTAGAAGAAATAATGATTTGTCTTTGTTAGAAATATAGCTTGGTCCAATTTGTTATATATTCTAACAAAGTGTAGATTGGATTTTAACCTATTTAAAACATGTCATCCAAATTCTAAAATTAATCTTAATCAGGAAAAATTACTAATGATGTTCCATAAATTATTTTTTTAATTTTTTCAAAAAGATTCGAATTAGCTAGTTTTTCTCTTCTTTTTTTCGGTTGAATTTTGAATTTTAAAGAGTCGAAATTGAAGATAAACTATGTTTCAAAATTTAATAGTCATTTTTTTCGTGTTTTCTCCTCTTTTAAACCGTTCAATTAAGTGTAAATATCATTAATTACTAATAATAACATAGAGTTAAAGGTAAATTGAGCAAATTGGCTATTTCTGGCAATTTATTTAAGTGTGTATAAAACTGGTAGCCCTTCGCATTAATCACTACCCAAGAAGTAGCTCTTGCTTTCAAAAAGGTTGGTGACCCCTGATCTGCTCTGTCGCCAATTTTTGAAAACATTTTCAAATAATTGATTGCAGTAAAAATACTTTCATTTTTACCTTCCTCGAGAGTTGTTTGATGGCTTTGCTTTATTGAACGCCGCAACGCTAAAATGAGCATCGACACTCCTCAGGGGGTCTCTGTGAAGAAAAGCTGGGATTCGCTTGGGCATAAAGTCGTTAGGACCCCAAAGATGAGAAAACTCTACTTTTTCAGACTTTTTTCATGGGGGGAAAAAGTTTTTTGACATTGAGGTTTATACGATGTAAACATTATCTACATAGGTATTAATCAATGTTTATTTATATAGCCCTAAATCACAAGTGTCTCAAAGGGCTGCACAAGCCACAACGACATCCTCGGTACAGAGCCCACATAAGGGCAAGGAAAAACTCACAACCCAGTGGGATGTCAATGAGAATGACAATGAGAAACCTTGGAGAGGACCGCAGATGTGGGTGACCCCCACCCCCTCTAGGGGGGACCGGATACAATGGACGTCGAGTAGGTCTAGCATAATATTGTGAAAGTCCAGTCCATAGTGGATCTAACATAATAGTGAGAGTCCAGTCCATAGTGGATCTAACATAATAGTGAGAGTCCAGTCCATAGTGGATCTAACATAATAGGGAGAGTCCAGTCCATAGTGGATCTAACATAATAGTGAGAGTCCAGTCCATAGTGGAACTAACATAATAGTGAGAGTCCAGTCCATAGTGGATCTAACATACTAGTGAGAGTCCAGTCCATAGTGGATCTAACATAATAGTGAGAGTCCAGTCCATAGTGGATCTAACATAATAGTGAGAGTCCAGTCCATAGTGGATCTAACATAATAGTGAGAGTCCAGTCCATAGTGGATCTAACATAATAGTGAGAGTCCAGTCCATAGTGGGTCTAACATAATATTGTGAGAGTCCAGTCCATAGTGGATCTAACATAATAGTGAGAGTCCGGTCCATAGTGGATCTAACATAATCAATCAATCAATGTTTATTTATATAGCCCTAAATCACAAGTGTCTCAAAGGGCTGCACAAGCCACAACGACATCCTCGGTACAGAGCCCACATACGGGCAAGGAAAAACTCACCCCAGTGGGACGTCGGTGTGAATGACTATGAGAAACCTTGGAGAGGACCGCATATGTGGGTAACCCCCCCCCCCCCCCCCCTCCTCTAGGGGAGACCGAAAGCAATGGATGTCGAGTGGGTCTGACATAATATTGTGAAAGTCCAGTCCACAGTGGATCCAACACATCAGCGAGAGTCCAGTCTATAGTGGGGCCAGCAGGAAACCGTCCCGAGCGGAGACGGATCAGCGGCGCAGAGATGTCCCCAACCGATGCACAGGCAACCGATGCACCCCGGGGTCCCGACTCTGGACAGTCAGCACTTCATCCATGGCCACCGGACTGCAAGTTTTACAAGAATGGCACTTTACAGTGTAGAGTGTGGAGCTGAACGAAGCTACCGATCACGGTGGGGTTATATGGCTCTCGGGGGCGGGACATGGAGAGTTGTCTTCCATGCCTGGCTGCCGTGAGAGATTATCCAATTTCACCTATTTGGGGTAAAAAATATGTTTTACAAACCAGTAATTATAGTCTGCAAATGATGTGTTGTTGTTGAGTGTCGGTGCTGTCTAGAGCTCGGCAGAGTAACCGTGTAATACTCTTCCATATCAGTAGGTGGCAGCCGGTAGCTAATTGCTTTGTAGATGTCGGAAACAGCGTGCAGGTAAAAGGGTGTCTAATGCTTAAACAAAAAATTAACTAAAGGTGAGTGCCCCTAAGAAAAGGCAATGAAGCTTAGGGAAGGCTATGCAGAACCAAACTAAAACTGAACTGGCTGCAAAGCAGTGGCGTGCCGTCACTAGAGGCAGGGGAGGCGGGGCCTCACCTGCAATCATGGAAAGACAAAAAAAGGTAAAAAGAAAAAAAAATTAATTAAATTGTTATATGTATCCAGTGATTATACTAAAGTTATTTTCCATTTAACTTCACCAGTTTTAGATTATTTTTATTTTTATTTTCACATTTGCCGTTCAAATACTGAGAAGAGACGGTGCGGTGAGGCACGTCACTCAGTTGTGCCTCAACATGGATTGTGCACAATGACTCGGCTAACTGCTGAGCTGCTGTGCAGTGAGACTGTATTGCTATAGGAATTATATCAGCTAACTAAACTATGGCATAGTTTAGTTAGCTGAGGTATATAATGTACAGTGTATTTTGTCAAAAACTGTATGTGTGTAACGTATTTCTTGTGCTGAGCATTCATAAAACTGCTGCAAAAGACGTACTGGTTGAGGCTTGTAGTAATCCGGCCTCCTGGTGGTAGAGGGCGGTAGTGATCCCAGAGATCATTCCTCGCAGCAGAAGAAAAAAAAAAAAAAAGTTTGCAAGTCAATTAGTGCAGTGATTGTTTATTTCCTCTCGCCTGGACTTTTATTAAAAACATGGAGGATTACATATGTAAAATAAAACAGTTTTCTAAACTGGACTTTCAATCGAAGCAGGAGGTAATAATTAAAGGTAGACCAACGCCGGAGCTAAAAGGTTTGCTTTTGACTTCGGGACAGAAGACCCGTTCTTTTCAAACGGCGTGGTACACACGCAAAGGCTGGCTGTGTGGATGTCCAGCAAGAAAGGTAAGACCATAATAATGTTTTTTTTATTAAATGTGCTTTTTTGTGTGCTACAGTTGTGTAAAGAATGCTGGTGTGAGCTTTTAAACATAACCCGTTAACTGCTGCCAATCACATGGTGAATAAGATACTATTTAGGGTTCATATGTTTGTAAATCTGACTGTGATGATGCAGTGCCTCACCAGACATTAACCTCACCGCACGCCACTGCTACAAAGTAAACAAAAACAGAATGCTGGACGACAGCAAAGACTTACTGTGGAGCAAAGACGGCGTCCACAATGTACTGTACATCCGAACATGACATGACAATCGACAATGTCCCCACAAAGAAGGATAAAAACAAAGTAGATGCGGGTAATATCGCTCAAAGGAAGACATGAAACTGCTACAGGAAAATACCAAAAAAACTGAAAAAGCCACCTAAATAGGAGCGCAAGACAAGAACTAAAACACTACACACAGGAAAACAGCAAAAAACTCCAAAAAAGTCAGGGCGTGATGTGACAGGTGGTGACAGTACACCTACTTTGAGACAAGAGCTATAGTGATGCATGCTTGGTTATGGTTTAAAGTCATATCCAACAATTGCGACAACGACTTTTTACCGTCAACTAAGTTTCGTTTTTGCAAAAAACGGCAAAAAGGCAAAAAATGTGCCTTGGCTCAAAAAAGGTTGAAAAACACTGCTCTACACATACTTGCCAACCCTCCCGTTTTTAGCGGGAGAATCCCGGTATTCAGCGCCTCTCCCGACAACCTCCCGGCAGAGATTTTCTCCCGACAAACTCCCGGTATTCAGCCGGAGCTGGAGGCCACGCCCCCTCCAGCTCAATGCGGACCTGAGACTGAGTGGGGACAGCCTGTTCTCACGTCCGCTTTCCCACAATATAAACAGCTTGCCTGCCCAAAGACGTCATAACATCTACGGCTTTTAGAGAGTGCACAACTGCGCACACAACAAGGAGACGAAGCAGAAGAACGAGGAAATTACAGACATGGCGGCCGAAATGATATACTCATCATGAACGGAGAAGTTAAACAGGACAATACTGCCATCTAATGGCTAGCCACCGGAACACTGAAATTCAAGTATTTATTTTTTTTCTATGTAAATAAAATAAATATATGTATATATAGCTAGAATTCACTGAAAGTCAAGTATTTCATATATATATATATATATATATATATATATATATATATATATATATATATATATATATATATATATATATATATATATATATATATATATATATATGTGAATGTTGTCTGTCTGTCTGTGTTGGCCCTGCGATGAGGTGGCAACTTGTCCAGGGTGTACCCCGCCTTCCGCCCGATTGTAGCTGAGATAGGCTCCAGCGCCCCCCGCGACCCCGAAGGGAATAAGCGGTAGAAAATGGATGGATGGATGTATATATATATATATATATATATATATATATATATATATATATATATATATATATATATATATATATATATATGAAATATATATGAAATACTCGAGTTGGTGAATTCTAGCTGTAAATAACCACGCCCCCAACCACCCCCCCCCCCTCCCGACCAAGCGCCCCCCCCAACCAAGCCCCCCCCCCCCAACCCCCAACCCCCCACCTCCCGATATTGGAGGTCTCAAGGTTGGCAAGTATGGCTCTACATAACACGTAATGGTAGTTCTTTGGTCAAAATGTTGCATAGATGATGTTTTACAGATCATCTTCAAGCCGCTTTCTGACAGTCGCTTCAGGATGCGCCGTTTTGTGGGCGGTCTTATTTACGTGGCTCACCTTCGACAGCGTCTTCTCCCCGTCATCTTTGTTGTAGCGGTGTAGCGTGCAAGGACGGGAGTGGAAGAAGTGTCAAAAGATGGCGCTAACTGTTTTAATGACATTCAGACTTTACTTCCATCAACAACGGAGCAGCATCTCCTCATCCGTGGCTCACTAGTGCAACAACAATGCCGGAAAAAAACGTCCGACCGGAACTCTCTAATAACTAAAGTTCCTTGGGTGAATAATGTAAACTCACTACACCGGTATGTTTTAGCGCTTTCATGGCGAGTTTACTGACAGATATAAGTAAGAACTTTACACTACTTTATATTAGAAATGGCAACCGCGGAGGATGAATGTCCCATAACAAGAAGATAGAGAAAAAGAAGAAGCTTATCGACTACGGCATCGGCATCGACTACAAAGGCGGACGTGCGCAAACTTTCAGGACTTATGCAGATCCCAAATACAGATCAGCAGGTTCCAGAAGGTAAGAAAAGTTGCTTTTGCATAATATTGCAAAACAAAACGCCAGATAATATGTCTTACCTTATACACACACCATAATAATACTGGTATGTTGAAGCACAGTACAATCCATCAAGCGGTGTGGCTTCATAGCTTACCAAAGTCCTACTAAAACTAGGGATGCCGATAAATGCTTTAAAATTTAATATCGCAAATTATCTGTATCGGTTTTGTTTATTATCGGTATCGTTTTGTTTTTTTTTAATTTTATTTAAAAAAAAATTATTAAATCAACATAAAAAATACAAGATACACTTACAATTAGTGCACCAACCCAAAACACCTCCCTCCCCCATTTACACTCATTCACACAAAAGGGTTGTTTCTTTCTGCTATTAATATTCTGCTTCCTACATTATATATCAATATATATAGAGAGATAGCATTTTATTGATTCCTTCATATCAATACAGTCTGCAAGGGATACAGTCCGTAAGCACACATGATTGTGCGTGCTGCTGCTCCACTAATAATACTAACCTTTAACAGTTAATTTTACTCATTTTCATTCATTACTAGTTTCTATGTAACTGTTTTTATATTGTTGTACTTTCTTTTTTATTCAAGAAAATGTTTTTTTAATTTATCTTATTTTATTATTATTTTTAAAAAGGACCTTATCTTCACCATACCTGGTGTCCAAATTAGGCATAATAATGTGTTAATTCCACGACTGTATATATCGGTTGATATCGGTATCGGTAATTAAAGAGTTGGACAATATCGGATATCGGCAAAAAGCCATTATCGGACATCCCTAATATATATATGTATATATATATATATATATATGTATGAAATACTTGTGTTGGTGAATTCTAGCTGTCAATATACTCCCATATTAACCACGCCCTTAACCACGCCCCCCCCCCCCCCCCCCCCAGCTCCCGGTATCGGAGGTCTCAAGCTTGGCAAGTATGAATATGCTACAAAGACAACATATTTGAATATGGGTTGAAAATGATTTGCAAATCATTGTATTCCGTTTATATTTACATCTAACACAATTTCCCAACTCATATGGAAACGGGGTTTGTATTACTCCGGTACTCTTGTCTTGTTCTGTATATTGTACAGTATGTTGTATTTGTATAGTGTTTTGTATATTCTACAGGATTGCTTATTATTTTTATTGGATAGTAGTCTTTATTTCAATTTATTTGTATCCCATATTTGTTCCCACTACCGCACCTTAAATTGGAGTCCTTAATCTCCTTTTAATTAGAGTAAAGTCCATTCTATTCCATTCTATTCTAAAAGCTGAGTCTCTAAGCAACGTTCGATCCTAAACTATCATCCTTTTGAACTTTGGACTTTCGCTTGCGTTGAAGTAAAGTGGCTGAAGGGAACACATGTTTTAGTAATTACAGGCCGTGGGACGTCCACGTCTGGTTTTCAGCTGGCGTCACCTGAGTGAAGGTCAACATCAAACGAGGTCGACAAGTGCGGACAAGATGGTCCATCTTTGAAGGATAGTGGAAGAACCGTACTGTAAAACTTTGGTATCGGCTTGTTTCTTTCCTGCACAAAGAGGCGGGCGGTGAATAGTAAGCACACACTAACAGTCCAGCATGAGTGGGTGGGGTGTGCTGGCAGCCATGACACAATACACATGGCTCTCTACTTCTCCAGGCCCGACATGACGTGGACTCCAAACGCCCTCTGTGCTCACTCCCAGATGTGCGACGGTAAGCACCACCCCGCCGGGGTGACCCACGCACGCAAAAACATGCTCGCCTCCCAATATCACCAAGCATGCCTTGGCCTTGTTCGTTCCTTAGGAACCGCAAAACAATGAAAAAGTTGTTTTTACTCCACCACGACAATACGACACAGTTTAGACGTGACGCGGATGACATTATGAGGAAACACTAGATATGATACATAACTCCACCCGATATTGTCTGGGTGGGGGGGAGAATGTTTAAATGTGTATAAAGGTCACCTTTTAAGAGGAACTAGTGGACTTTCATCCAAAGATTAGAGGAGTGGTTGAAATCCTCTTAAAGGCCTACTGAAATGACATGTTTTTATTCAAACGGGGATAGCAGATCCATTCTATGTGTCATACTTGATCATTTCGCGATATTGCCATATTTTTGCTAAAAGGATTTAGTAGAGAACATCGACGATAAAGTTCGCAACTTTTGGTCTCTGATAAAAAAAAGCCTTGCCTGTAGCGGAAGTAGCGTGACGACACCGGAGGAAGGACTGCTCATATTTTCCTGTTGTTTACACCAGCAGCGAGAGAGATTCGGACCGAGAAAGCGACGATTACCCCATTAATTTGAGCGAGGATGAAAGATTCGTGGATGAGGAACGTTAGAGTGAAGGACTAGAGAGGCAGTGCAGGGTGTATCTTTTTTCGCTCTGACCGTAACTTAGGTACAAGCTGGCTCATTGGATTCCACACTCTCTCCTTTTTCTATTGTGGATCACGGATTTGTATTTTAAACCACTTCGGATACTATATCCTCTTGAAAATGAGAGTCGAGAACGCGAAATGGACATTTAAAGTGACTTTTATCTCCACGACAATACATCGGCGAAGCTCTTTAGCTACTGAGCTAACGTGATAGCATCTGGCTCAAATGCATATAGAAACAAAATAAATAAATCCCTGACTGGAAGGATAGACAGAAAATCAACAATACTATTAAACCATGGACATGTAACTACACGGTTAATAATTTCCAGCTTGGCGAAGCTTAACAATGATGTTGCTAACGACGCCATTGAAGCTAACTTAGCTACGGGACGGCGGCGGGCGTTGTAGCTTTCGACGACACCCCGGCCGCCATCAGAAATACGGATATTTCCCGGGAAGTTTTAAAAGTCACTTTATAAGTTAACCCGGCCGTATTGGCATGTGTTGCAATGTTAAGATTTCATCATTGATATATAAACTATCAGACTGCTACTTTCAGTAGGCCTTTAGCTAAAACTTATCACTTATCACTTAACAGGTAAGAAAAGTTGGTTTTGCACAATAGGACCCCTTTAAACATGGCGGTGGACCCTACTTTCTTACTTGTTGTCAATAGTACACGCAGTCTTAGACCTTGTTTACCCTGCAGGTCAATTCCGATTTTTTTTGCCCATATGCGACCTTATTACATTTTTTCATGTCCGTGTGAACAGTTCAATTCTGAATTTTTCATAACCCACCCAGATAGGTGTGCTAAGCTTGTGGCATCATTTTTATTTTTTTTATTTATTTAAAAAAAAAAAAAAAAAAAAAAAAAATATCTAAAAAGACTTGATGCTGTAATTGCTGCCAAATGTGCATCAACAAGTATTGCGCAAAAGCTGTGAATACTTATGCACGTGTGATTTTTTTTATTTTTAATAAATTTGCAAAAATAAAGCAAACTTCACATTGTCATTATGGGCTATTATGTGTACAATGTTGAGGACAAAAATTAATGTACTGTATTTTTCGGCCGGGGGTGCGACTTATACTCGGGAGCGACTTATGTGTGAAATTATTAACACATTACCGTAAAATATCAAATACATTTCACCCAAAAATGCGACTTATACTCCAGTGCGACTTATATATGTTTTTTTCCTTCTTTATTATGCATTTTTGGCCGGTGCGAATTATACTCCGAAAAATACGGTACTAATAATAATGATTTGGAAGCAAGTCATCCATCAAATTGTGCAATGTAAAAGTAGCGATGGATTTCATGGTAAAACTGTGACATTTACTGTGGTTTTTACAGCATTCTTCTCTAAATGAAAAAAAACTGTAACAAACTGTGGTGCCGTTTTGGCATTTACAGTAATACACCGAAAAATGTACAGTTGTTGATTTGCGGTAAAAAATAAAAATAAAAATAAATAAAAAACTGGCAGCTCAGGTGCAAAAATTTTACTGAAAAATTGCAGTTTTTTTATTTACAGTAAAAAAACAAAAGTACATTTTACAGTAAAATTCTGGCAACTGAGCTGCCTTTTTTTTTTACCATAAAAACAGCAGTACTGTTTTTCCATTTACAGTAATATACACTACATTTTAGGGATGTCCGATAATGGCTTTTTGCCGATATCCGATATTCCGATATTGTCCAACTCTTTAATTACTGATACCGATATCAACCGATACCGATATCAACCGATATATGCAGTCGTGGAATTAACACATTATTACGCCTAATTTGGACAACCAGGTATGGTGAAGATAAGGTACTTTTTAAAAAAAATAATAAAATAAGATAACTAAATTAAAAACATTTTCTTGAATAAAAAAGAAAGTAAAACAATATAAAAACAGTTACATAGAAACTAGTAATGAATGAAAATGAGTAAAATTAACTGTTAAAGGTTAGTACTATTAGTGGAGCAGCAGCACGCACAATCATGTGTGCTTACGGACTGTATCCCTTGCAGACTGTATTGATATATATTGATATATAATGTAGGAACCAGAATATTGATAACAGAAATAAATGGGGGGAGGGAGGTTTTTTGGGGTGGTGCACTAATTGTAAGTGTATCTTGTGTTTTTTATGTTGATTTAATTAAAAAAAAACAAAAAAAAAAACGATACAGATAATAAAAAAAACGATACGATAATTTCCGATGTTACATTTTAATGCATTTATCGGACATCCCTACTACATTTTGAGGTGAAATTATCGCAATTTACCATATTTTTTTTACATTTTAGTTTAAAAAAAAAATCTACTAATAAAATGCATTAAAAAATGGTGTAATAATAGTAAATAAATAAATGATAAATGGGTTATACTTGTGTAGTGCTTTTCTACCTTCAAGGTACTCAAAGCGCTTTGACACTATTTCCACATTCACCCATTCACACACACATTCACACACTGATGGCGGGAGCTGCCATGCTAGGCGCTAACCAGCAGCCATCAGGAGCAAGGGTGAAGTGTCTTGCCCAAGGACACAACTAGGATGGTAGAAGGTGGGGATTGAACCCCAGTAACCAGCGACTGGGGTTCGGCCACTCTACCAACTTCGCCACGCCGCCCCAATAGTAGCAGTCATTGTTAGAAGCGGCCCTCTGGGGCCAAACATAACTGCGAAGTGGCCCTCAGTGAAAACCACTTTGACACCTCTGGTCTCGCAGGAATCTAGAAGGTAACTTTAGAATACACCTAATCCGGGCTGTGTCGATAAAAAGATATCATGATAGGGATTTTTTTTGCTTCTATGTCTGTTGGAAGAGCTTGCATGCCCGCGGACGAACAAACGGACACAGGACTGGTGGGAATTTGAATGGGAGTTCCTGAAACATGTTATTTCTACCTGTTGTCTGCTCCGTTGTCAACGATTCATATTGTAACCGTCTATTTTGACGCTTGTCACTTTATGACGACGTTCTGGTCCGACGAATGCCACCTGAGTGCGGGGGCGTTCACATTGAGGACGCGTCGCATATATCGAGAGAATGCCAAGAGTGTGCAAAGCGGTCATCAGAGCAAAGGGGGGCTATTTTGAAGAAACTAGAATATAAAACGTGTTTTCAGTTATTTCACCTTTTTTTTGGTTAAGTACATAACTCCACATGTGTTCATTCATAGTTGTGATGCCTTCAGTGACAATCTACAATGTAAATAGTCATGGAAATAAAGAAAACGCGTTTTGGCCTGTACTGTACACTACCGTTCAAAAGTTTGGGGTCACCCAAACAATTTTATGGAATAGCCTTCATTTCTAAGAACAAGAATAGACTGTCGAGTTTCAGATGAAAGTTCTCTTTTTCTGGCCATTTTGAGCGTTGAATTGACCCCACAAATGTGATGCTCCAGAAACTCAATCTGCTCAAAGGAAGGTCAGTTTTGTAGCTTCTGTAACGAGCTAAAGTGTTTTCAGATGTGTGAACATGATTGCACAAGGGTTTTCTAATCATCAATTAGCCTTCTGAGCCAATGAGCAAACACATTGTACCATTAGAACTAGAGATGTCAGCAGGCCGATATTATCGGCCGATAAATGCTTTAAAATGTAATATCGGAAATTATCGGTATCGTTTTTTTTATTATCGGTATCGGTTTTTTTTTTGGTTTTTTTTATTAAATCCACATAAAAAACACAAGATACACTTACAATTAGTGCACCAACCCAAAAAACGTCCCTCCCCCATTTACACTCATTCACACAAAAGGGTTGTTTCTTTCTGTTATTAATATTCTGCTTCCTACATTATATATCAATATATGTCAATACAGTCTGCAAGGGATACAGTCCGTAAGCACACATGATTGTGCGTGCTGCTGCTCCACTAATAGTACTAACCTTTAACAGTTAATTTTACTCATTTTCATTAATTACTAGTTTCTATGTAACTGTTTTTATATTGTTTTACTTTCTTTTGTATTCAAGGAAATGTTTTTAATTTATTTATCTTATTTTCTTTTATTTTAAAAAAAAAACAACCTTATCTTCACCATACCTGGTTGTCCAAATTAGGCATAATAATGTGTTCATTCCACGACTGTTTATATCGGTATCGGTTGATATCGGTATCGGTAATTAAAGAGTTGGACAATATCGGAATATCGGATATCAGGAAAAAGCCATTATCAGACATCCCTAATTAGAACACTGGAGTGATAGTTGCTGGAAATGGGCCTCTATACACCTATGTAGATATTGCACCAAAAAGCAGACATTTGCAGCTAGAATAGTCATTTACCACATTAGCAATGTATAGAGCAGGGGTCACCAACCTTTTTGAAAGCAAGAGCTACTTCTTGGGTAGTGATTAATGCGAAGGGCTACCAGTTTGATACACACTTAAATAAATTGCCAGAAATAGCCAATTTGTTCAATTTACCTTTAACTCTATGTTATTATTAATAATTAATGATATTCACACTTAATTGAACGGTTTAAAAGAGGAGAAAACACAAAAAAAATGACAATTAAATTTTGAAACATAGTTTATCTTCAATTTCGACACTCTTTAAAATTCAAAATTCAACCGAAGAAAAGAAGAGAAAAACTAGCTAATTTGAATCTTTTTGAAAAAATTAAAAAAATAATTTAGTAATTTTTCCTGATTAATATTCATTTTAGAATTTTGATGACATGTTTTAAATAGGTTAAAATCCAATCTGCACTTTGTTAGAATATATAACAAATTGGACCAAGCTATATTTCTAACAAAGACAAATCATTATTTCTTCTAGATTTTCCAGAACAAAAATTTTAAAAGAAATTCAAAAGACTTTGAAATAAGATTCAAATTTAATTCTACAGATTTTCTGGATTTGCCAGAATAAATTTTTTGAATTTTAATCATAAGTTTGAAGAAATATTTCACAAATATTCTTCGCTGAAATAACAGAAGCTAAAATGAAGAATTAAATTAAAATGTATTTATTATTCTTTACAATAAAAAAAATTAATTTACTTGAACATTGATTTAAATTGTCAGGAAAGAAGAGGAAGGAATTTAAAAGGTAAAAAGGTATATGTGTGTACAAATCCTAAAATCATTTTTAAGGTTGTATTTTTTCTCTAAAATTGTCTTTCTGAAAGTTATAAGAAGCAAAGTAAAAAAATTAATGAATTTATTTAAACAAGTGAAGACCAAGTCTTTCAAATATTTTCTTGGATTTTCAAATTCTATTTGAGTTTTGTCTCTCTTAGAATTAAAAATGTCGGGCAAAGCGAGACCAGCTTGCTAGTAAATAAATACAATTTATAAAATAGAGGCAGCTCACTGGTAAGTGCTGCTATTTGAGCTATTTTTAGAACAGGCCAGCGGGCTACTCATCTGGTCCTTACGGGCTACCTGGTGCCCGCGGGCACCGCGTTGGTGACCCCTGGTATAGAGTGTATTTCTTTCAAGTTAAGACTAGTTTAAAGTTATCTTCATTGAAAAGTACAGTGCTTTTCCTTCAAAAATAAGGACATTTCAATGTGACCCCAAACTTTTCAACGGTAGTGTAGGTTGAAAAGGATTTGCAAATCATTGTATTCTGTTTTTATTTACGAATTACACAACGTGCCAACTTCACTGGTTTTGTATATGCCCAAATATTTGTCCCGCTGGTTCTGACTCAGCCTTTTATCTCCTCAAGGGTATTTTGCAAATTTCTTTAAATTATGTGAGAAAATAACACAAAGATGCGACCAAAACACATAAAAAAATGTAAATTATGTGAAAAAATTTAAAATTATGTGAGAAAATTTAAATTATGTGAGAAAATTTAAATTATGTGAGAAAATTTAAATTATGTGAGAAAATAACACAAAGATGCGACCAAAACACATAAAAAAAATTAAATTATGTGAGAAAATTTAAAATTATGTGAGAAAATTTAAATTATGTGAGAAAATTTAAATTATGTGAGAAAATAACACAAAGATGCGACCAAAACACATAAAAAAATCGCCCCCAGTCTTTGGTAAGGGACGTCCGCAGGCTCGGAGCCAAAATGGAACATTGTTAGAAAACTGACCTGAAATCACTACCGTGTCTATTTTTGGGTGGGGATTGAAGGTGTTGACATCATGTTTAGTTGCATGACTATGAAACAGGTGCCAACCTTGTCAGCTTGGCTTGTGCTTGTACAAACATCATCTACAAAGTGTCTCTCAAGTCGTGGTACATGACTAATAAACGCTACACTTCTATCCGACCTTTCATACCGAGTGACGTAACTTCAGGGAATTGGACCCGGCCCCACTCTGACGTCCGCCGCCGGGCGGGTTTTCTTCGTCTTGGCGTGTGTGCTACGCCATCGGAGTTTCACAGAACCACATCTGGGCCTGATTCACCGTGAGCTGGCCCGGAGGCGAACCCGCCAAAGCGTCAGCCGCTTTCTTAGGCTGCGGGGTTGTCCTCAAGTAGTTTAGTTTAGTCTTTATTTGAAGGGGCAATGCACGGAAACATTAAGCTCAAAGACAGATATGTTCTGTACCAGATTGTAGCTAAATAGCTCATTTCCATCTGCAGTCCCTGGCTACCTAAATTAAAGGCATACAAAAATCATGCAATAAAATTATGACAATAAAATCATACTATATAGAGCAGGGGTCACCAACCTTTTTGAAAGCAAGAGCTACTTCTTGGGTAGTGATTAATGTGAAGGGCTACCAGTTTGATACACACTTAAATAAATTGCCAGAAATAGCCAATTTGCTCAATTTACCTTTAACTCTATGTTATTATTAATAATTAATGATATTTACACTTAATTGAACGGTTTAAAAGAGGAGAAAACACGAAAAAAATGACAATTAAATTTTGAAACATAGTTTATCTTCAATTTCGACTCTTTAAAATTCAAAATTCAACCGAAAAAAAAGAAGAGAAAAACTAGCTAATTCGAATCTTTTGGAAAAAATTAAAAAAATTATTTATGGAACATTATTAGTAATTTTTCCTGATTAAGATTCATTTTACAATTTGGATGACATGTTTTAAATAGGTTAAAATCCAATCTGCACTTTGTTAGAATATATAACAAATTGGACCAAGCTATATTTCTAACAAAGACAAATCATTATTTCTTCTAGATTTTCCAGAATTTTTTTTTTAAAAGAATTTCAAAAGACTTTGAAATAACATTTAAATTTGATTCTACAGATATTCTAGATTTGCCAGAATAATTTTTTTGAATTTTAATCATGATAAGTTTGAAGAAATATTTCACAAATATTCTTCGTCGAAAAAACAGAAGCTAAAATGAAGAATTAAATTAAAATGTATTTATTATTCTTTACAATATTAAACAATTTTTTTTACTTGAACATTGATTTAAATTGTCAGGAAATAAGAGGAAGGAATTTAAAAGGTAAAAAGGTATATGTGTTTAAAAATCCTAAAATCATTTTTAAGGATGTATTTTTTCTCTAAAATTGTTTTTCTGAAAGTTATAAGAAGCAATGTAAAAAAAAATAATGAATTTATTTAAACAAGTGAAGACCAAGTCTTTAAAATATTTTCTTGGATTTTCAAATTCTATTTGAGTTTTGTCTCTCTTAGAATTAAAAATGTCGAGCACAGCGAGACCAGCTTGCTAGTAAATAAATAAAATTTAAAAAATAGAGGCAGCTCACTGGTAAGTGCTGCTATTTGAGCTATTTTTAGAACAGGCCAGCGGGCTACTCATCTGGTCCTTACGGGCTACCTGGTGCCCGCGGGCACCGTGTTGGTGACCCCTGCTTTATAGCATGTAATCAAATTAAGAAAAGTCATAAAATGCCCTTTCATGTACACATACTTAATATACAATACAACCACACCTCATTGACATCATAACAAAGACAATACATTTGTAAAAACAACCAGGATTTTAACAGACACACCTCACAATTTACAAACCCCGTTTCCATATGAGTTGGGAAATTGTGTTAGATGTAAATATAAACGGAATACAATGATTTGCAAATCATTTTCAAGCCATATTCAGTTGAATATGCTACAAAGACAACATATTTGATGTTCAAACTAATAAACTTTTTTTTTTTTTTTTTGCAAATAATAATTAAGTTTAGAATTTGATGGCAGCAACACGTGACAAAGAAGTTGGGAAAGGTGGCAATAAATACTGATAAAGTTGAGGAATGCTCATCAAACACTTATTTGGAACATCCCACAGGTGAACAGGCAAATTGGGAACAGGTGGGCGCCATGATTGGGTATAAAAGTAGATTCCATGAAATGCTCAGTCATTCACAAACAAGGATGGGGCGAGGGTCACCACTTTGTCAACAAATGCCTGAGCAAATTGTTGAACAGTTTAAGAACAACCTTTCTCAAGCAGCTATTGCAAGGAATTTAGGGATTTCACCATCTACGCTCCGTAATATCATCAAAGGGTTCAGAGAATCTGGAGAAATCACTGCACGTAAGCAGCTAAGCCCGTGACCTTCCATCCCTCAGGCTGTACTACATCAACAAGCCACACCAGTGTGTAAAGGATATCACCACATGGGCTCAGGAACACTTCAGAAACCCACTGTCAGTAACTACAGTTGGTCGCTACATCTGTAAGTGCAAGTTAAAACTCTCCTATGCAAGGCGACAACCGTTTATCAACAACACCCAGAAACGCCGTCGGCTTCGCTGGGCCTGAGCTCATCTAAGATGGACTGATACAAAGTGGAAAAGTGTTCTGTGGTCTGACGAGTCCACATTTCAAATTGTTTTTGGAAACTGGACGTCGTGTCCTCTGGACCAGTGGTCCCCAACCACCGGGCCGTGGCCCGGTACCGGTCCACGGACCGATTGGTACCGGTCCGCGCAAAGAATTTTTTTTTTTTTTTTTTTAAATTAAATCAACATAAAAAACACAATATATACATTATATATCAATATAGATCAATACAGTCTGCAGGGATACAGTCCATAAGCACACATGATTGTATTTCTTTGTCCCACGGTCCGTGGGACAAATGTTCAAGCGTTGACCGGTCCCCAGCTCCAAAAGGTTGGGGACCACTGCTCTGGACCATAGAGGAAAAGAACCATCCGGATTGTTATATGTGCAAAGTGTAAAAGCCAGCATGTGTGATGGTATGGGGGTGTATTAGTGCCCAAGACATGGGTAACTTACACATCTGTGAAGGCACCATTAATGCTGAAAGGTACATACAGCTTTTGGAGCAACATATGTTGCCATCCAAGCAACGTTACCATGGACGCCCCTGCTTATTTCAGCAAGACAATGCCAAGCCACGTGTTACATCAACGTGGCTTCATAGTAAAAGAGTGCGGGTACTAGACTGGCCTGCCTGTAGTCCAGACCAACTGAATATGGCTTGAAAAGGATTTGCAAATCATTGTATTCCGTTTATATTTACATCTAACACAATTTCCCAACTCATATGGAAACAGGGTTTTTACAACAAAAATGCTCTCATGGATAAATATAATACACATTAAGTTGATGTGTCAATCATAGTGGCCACCTTAGTGACCGTGTGAGCAGCTTTGGTTGCTCCAAAGCCACTTTTTAACTTCAATTGTGAATGAAGAGTACGCTACCCTTTCAAAGTAAAAGGTCTACTTGCTGCATAGTGCACGTGTTGTGCAGACATATAGGGTCCCTGGCAAAACAGAGTGCTTGTTATGCAAACAGCAGTTATAACTCTTGCGTTCTGTACCGACAGAAACATGTCCCAATAAAATGTGTTCTCCCTTTACAGTATATTTGGATTTACAGGAACAACCATATAATGCCGCACACAACTCTGGTAGGTTACGTAACACTGCAGACCTCTCTGTGCGACAACACAATGTTTCCACAAAAAAGACAACTTGTATTTATTTATTTTTGCCATAACTCAGCCATTAGAGTCTCTGTGGTGTTGATCCAGCATACTCCCCCATCGAGAAGGAAGCGAAGAAGTGTGGTCGAGAACTCTTGCGCGGGCCCCCCCCCCCGGCCCCTAACATTAAACAGATGTTGACGATGAGGAGACACAGCCCCCCTTCCCCCATCTAGATATGACCACCGAGCTGGAGGTGCAGCGACATCCTGCTGATGCACGTTTAGTGGGCTGCTGGTCTGCGGCAGGAAATGCACAGCAGAAAGCTTTCAACACTCTCGTGTGTTTGTGTGCTTCAAGTCACTATGAAGGATGCCCAGAACTCACACGGTGCCCAGTGTGTGGCGCTATTGTGGCCCCCGCCAGCACACCTGACGTCAAACCGCAGCTATTGTTCATCCATTTTAAAAGCAGGTGTACCATCGGACAAGGACACCAACAAGATAGGAGAGGACTTTATTGTCATTGCACATGTACAAACCTTGTTTCCATAGGAGTTGGGAAATTGTGTTAGATGTAAATATAAACGGAATACAATGATTTGCAAATCCTTTTCAAGCCATATTCAGTTGAATGCACTACAAAGACAACTTTTTTTTTTTTTTTTGCAAATAATAATTAACTTAGAATTAATGGCTTTGAAAGTGGAATTCTTTCCCATTCTTGTTTTATGTAGAGCTTCAGTCGTTCAACAGTCCGGGGTCTCCGCTGTCGTATTTTGCGCTTCATAATGCGTTCCTAGTTCCTGGTTTGTGTTTTACATTTATTTTGGACAAATTAAATTATGTTTTCCTGCACCAATCCTGCCTTCTCTGCATCTTGGGGTTCGTCACCAACACAACGTGACAGAATACTCCAACCCAACACAAACCCCGCAGAGATTTTGATGGCGGAGAGGCTTGACAGGATTCTGGTGATGATGGCTAAATTGAGAATAGTTTGGCCTCATTCCAAGCCCTCTCCCACCCACCCCTGTCGTCTGTGGGCCTATCTGGTGACGTCTGGGACCCGTCCTTTGGGGGGGGGGGCTATGAGTAGCTGTGCAGCTGTGGAGGCACAGCTACTTCTCACCCCAGTGGGTCTGCAACAGACGGCGCCATCCTCTTCGGTGGGCCAGCAGACGCCACCATGTACTCCGGTGGGCCAGCGAAGGGCGCCACCATCCTCTCCGGTGGGTTAGCAGAGGGCGCCACCATCCTCTCCGGTGGGCCAGCAGAGGGCACCACCAACCTCTCGTCGGCTATGGATGTGGTCGTTCCATGGGCGACCGCCTCGCCAAATGCGGCGGCGTTCAACTCGCCGTCACCACCTGACTCTTCCCCGCTGGTTGTGGGGACACTTGGCCTGGCGGCCCACCGCCTTGTCCTTCCTCCACCCTTCCGTGACTTTGGACTTTTGTTTTTCTGGTTTTTTTTCTAGAACGTCTGGTATCCTTTATCGGAAGGGGGGCTACTGTCAGGCTTGTCCCTGACAGTTTGGTTATGTTTTAGTTTTTCCTCTCTGTTTGTCGGTATTTCCTGTCAGCGCTTTTATTTTGGTTGTTTCCTGCTTGTCTCCCTGAGCGCTGTTTCCCCTCAGCTGCGGCTGATTGACACCTGGTGTCAATCAGCCAGCTGCTATGTATACCTTCCCTGCCCTCCAGTCAGTGCTGGAGTATTGTCGCTAATACTTGTCATTGTCATCACTACCTGTCGTGCTAATACTCGTCGATGTCGTTATTTGCGGTAAGCTGTTCCTGATAGCTATTTGTAGTTTGCTGTCTCCTAGCTTCTTGTTTTCCTGTTAGCTATACCCAGTTAGCCGTTAGCTGTTTCCAGTTTTTCTTTTTGCTGGTTCCTGTTTTCAGTTTGGCTATTCCTAGTTCCTGGTTTGTGTTTTGCATTTATTTTGGACAAATTAAATTATGTTTTCCTGCACCAATCCTGCCTTCTCTGCATCTTGGGGTTCGTCACCAACACAACGTGACAGAATACTCCAACCCAACACGAACCCCGCAGAGATTTTGATGGCGGAGAGGCTTGACAGGATTCTGGTGATGATGGCTAAATTGAAGAATAGTTTGGCCTCATTCCAAGCCCTCTCCCACCCACCCCTGTCGTCTGTGGGCCTATCTGGTGACGTCTGGGATCCGTCCCTTGAGGGAGGGGGGGCTATGAGTAGCTGTGCAGCTGTGGGGGCACAGCTACTTCTCACCCCAGTGGGTCTGCAACAGACGTAGCCATCCTCTTCGTTAGCTGTTTCCAGTTTTTCTGTTTGCCGGTTCCTGTTTTCAGTTTGGCTATTCCTAGTTCCTGGTTTGTGTTTTACATTTATTTTGGACATTAAATTATGTTTTACTGCACCAAGCCTTCCTTCTCTGCATCTTGGGGTTCGTCACCAACACAACGTGACATTGTCACTCCAAAATGAGTATCCATTCACAAGTTTCAATTTAGCAGGAAGTGTTGCGTGGTAGCCAGACCGGGATAGCAGAGAAGGGGAACAAAACGTTGATTAGGTGGCAGATATATATTTGCAAGGCCATTTTCAAGAAGGATATTTAAAGAGAAACTACATCTTGTGAGACCACTTTGGAAGCTAGCTCAGCTGTTCTGACGATGAAACGCTCGCCATTTCCACACGAATAAGCCGACGACGAGTTGAGAGACAGTTGCGATAGCCAATCGGATCACAAGTTGTTGACAGTAGCCTCTCTAGGTAGCCTGATGTTAACGACACTGTGATTGGATACTCACTTGTCATTCCAAAGTGAGTATCCAATCACAAGTTGCATTTTAGCAGGAAGCAGGAAGTGTTGACCCACAAAGAAGGAGAACAAAACGTTGATTAGGTGGCAGATACACTACCCTTCAAAATGTCCTTATTTTTGAAGGAAAAGCACTGTACTTTTCAATGAAGATAACTTTAAACTAGTCTTAACTTGAAAGAAATACACTCTATATATTCCTAATGTGGTAAATGACTATTCTAGCTGCAAATGTCTGCTTTTTGGTGCAATATCTACATAGGTGTATAGAGGCCCATTTCCAGCAACTATCACTCCAGTGTTCTAATGGTACAATGTGTTTGCTCATTGGCTCAGAAGGCTAATTGATGATTAGAAAACCCTTGTGCAATCATGTTCACACATCTGAAAACACTTTAGCTCGTTACAGAAGCTACAAAACTGACCTTCCTTTGAGCAGATTGAGTTTCTGGAGCATCACATTTGTGGGGTCAATTAAACGCTCAAAATGGCCAGAAAAAGAGAACTTTCATCTGAAACTCGACAGTCTATTCTTGTTCTTAGAAATGAAGGCTCAAACACAAAATTGTTTGGGTGACCCCAAACTTTTGAACGGTAGTGTATATATTTGCAAAGCCATTTTCAAGAAGGATATTTAAAGAGAAACTACATCTTGTGAGACCATGTCGGCGATGAAATGGGGAAATGCCCACTATTTCCACTCCAATCAACCGACGGGTGAACGGGCAACGAATGGGTGAATTGTGAGTTCAAATATTTAGTTTCTTTATTTTTTTACATTTAATATGTTTTTTGCTATTTTAATTTTGACAGTACCGCATACGATATGGGTTTATTGATTTCTAAATGCGCCAGAAAATAACCCGTTTTGTACACTGTTGAGGTGCTTCAATGCCCAGTAGTGCGTAGAAGTGTTCCTGTATAGCAGGGGTCACCAACCTTTTTGAAAGCAAGAGCTACTTCTTGGGTAGTGATTAATGTGAAGGGCTACCAGTTTGATACACACTTAAATAAATTGCCAGAAATAGCCAATTTGCTCAATTTACCTTTAACTCTATGTTATTATTAATAATTAATGATATTTACACTTAATTGAACGGTTTAAAAGAGGAGAAAACACGAAAAAAATGACAATTAAATTTTGAAACATAGTTTATCTTCAATTTCGACTCTTTAAAATTCAAAATTCAACTGAAAAAACTAGCTAATTCGAATCTTTTTGAAAAAATTTAAAAAATAATTTATGGAACATCATTAGTAATTTTTCCTGATTAAGACTAATTTTAGAATTTTGATGACATGTTTTAAATAGGTTAAAATCCAATCTACACTTTGTTAGAATATATAACAAATTGGACCAAGCTATATTTCTAACAAAGACAAATCATTATTTATTCTAGATTTTCCAGAACAAAAACTTTAAAATAAATTCAAAAGACTTTGAAATAAGATTTATATTTGATTCTACAGATTTTCTAGATTTGCCAGAATAATTGTTTTGAATTTTAATCATAATAAATTTGAAGAAATATTTCACAAATATTCTTCGTCGAAAAAACAGAATCTAAAATGAAGAATTAAATTAAAATGTATTTATTATTCTTTACAATAAAAAAAATAAATTTACTTGAACATTGATTTAAATTGTCGGGAAAGAAGAGGAAGGAATTTAAAAGGTAAAAAGGTATATGTGTTTAAAAATCCTAAAATCATTTTTAAGGTTGTATTTTTTCTCTAAAATTGTCTTTCTGAAAGTTATAAGAAGCAAAGTAAAAAAATTAATGAATTTATCTAAACAAGTGAAGACCAAGTCTTTAAGATATTTTCTTGGATTTTCAAATTCTATTTGAGTTTTGTCTCTCTTAGAATCAAAAAAGTCGGGCGAAGCGAGACCAGCTTGCTAGTAAATAAATAACATTTAAAAAGTAGAGGCAGCTCACTGGTAAGTGCTGCTATTTGAGCTATTTTTAGAACAGGCTAGCGGGCTACTCATCTGGTCCTTACGGGCTACCTGGTGCCCGCGGGCACCGCGTTGGTGACCCCTGCTGTATAGCATTTCTCCAGCAATGGTCATGCGGTGACATCAATGATGGTATTTTGGGAGGTAATCATTGAAGTCGGACATCACTGAAGGCCTAGGTGGGAAACGCACGGCCCACCACTGCAAATTACAGTACATTCAAAACAAAAAAAAACAATTCACTGCCTGGAAATGTTAAAACGTTATCCCTTTAGAGAGAATATGGTTATAATTTAAGGGGTAAAAATGAATGATCTCAAATTCCAGAATGTACGCACAACATGAAGACGCTGTAGAGTAAACGGTCACGCCCCTTTGGACTTATGTTTGTTGTTGCTTTGTGTGTGTGTTTTTGTAGTTCCTGTCCTGTGCTCCTATTTAGTCACTTCACTTGCTGCCTGATTGCCAACCAGGACTACACCAAGCAGTCTCCTATTCACTATGACGCATGTTTCGTGCCTTATGCAATTCGGTTCTTTTGTTTTCCCCTTTGTTCTAGTCCCGTGTTCTCCACTCCCTCGTGAGTGTGCTTTCTTTTGTTGTTTTAAAGAATATTATTTTCTCTCGCCATCTGTCTCTCTCGCCTGATGCCAAACTCCCGCCCAACTCCTGACATAAACTATGGAACAGTTGGTTTTAAAGGAATGTCTAAACATAGTTAAGTTTCAAAAGAGCTACAGCAGGGGTCACCAACGCGGTGCCCGCGGGCACCAGGTAGCCCGTAAGGACCAGATGAGTAGCCCGCTGGCCTGTTCTAAAAATAGCTCAAATAGCAGCACTTACCAGTGAGCTGCCTCTATTTTTTAAATGTTATTTATTTACTAGCAAGCTGGTCTCGCTTTGCCCGACATTTTTAATTCTAAGAGAGACAAAACTCAAATAGAATTTGAAAATCCAAGAAAATATTTTAAAGACTTGGTCTTCACTTGTTTAAGTAAATTCATTAATTTTTTTACTTTGCTTCTTATAACTTTCAGAAAGACAATTTTAGAGAAAAAATACAACCTTAAAAATAATTTGAGGATTTTTAAACACATATACCTTTTTACCTTTTAAATTCCTTCCTCTTCTTTCCTGACAATTTAAATCAATGTTCAAGTAATTTTTTTTTTTTTGTAAAGAATAATAAATAAATTGTAATTTAATTCCTCATTTTAGCTTCTGTTTTTTCGACGAAGAATATTTGTGAAATATTATGATTAAAATTCAAAAAAAATATTCTGACAAATCTAGAAAATCTGTAGAATCAAATTGAAATTTTATTTTTAAAGTCTTTTGGATTTCTTTTAAAATTTTTGTTCTGGAAAATCTAGAAGAAATAATGATTTGTCTTTGTTAGAAATATAGCTTGGTCCAATTTGTTATATATTCTAACAAAGTGTAGATTGGATTTGAACCTATTTAAAACATGTCATCAACATTCTAAAATTAATCTTAATCAGGAAAAATTACTAATGATGTTCCATAAATTATTTTTTAAATTTTTTCAAAAAGATTCGAATTAGCTAGTTTTTCTCTTCTTTTTTTCGGTTGAATTTTGAATTTTAAAGAGTCGAAATTGAAGATAAACTATGTTTCAAAATTTAATTGTCATTTTTTTTGTGTGTTTTCTCCTCTTTTAAACCGTTCAATTAAGTGTAAATATCATTAATTATTAATAATAACATAGAGTTAAAGGTAAATTGAGCAAATTGGCTATTTCTGGCAATTTATTTAAGTGTGTATCAAACTGGTAGCCCTTCGCATTAATCACTACCCAAGAAGTAGCTCTTGCTTTCAAAAAGGTTGGTGACCCCTGAGCTACAGAGACCCAATGTTCAATAAATACAAGAATGAGGGTTTCTAACATCACACAATTATTATTATTATTTATTTACCTATTATTTGTTGGTGCTACCGTTACTTACAGTAAATCTTTTATACGGTTGTGCCCCTCAAAAATATAATAAATGATTGATTATTACTATTATTAATAATAAAAACTATTGATAGTAAGTGCTGTCAAAATTAACACGGTAATTCGCGAATAATCACAAAATAATATTGCGTTAATCATGTACACATTTGGATTAATCATGCAATTTGGAGCCTATCCCAGCTGCGCTCGGGCGGAAGGCAGGGTTCACCTTGGACAAGTCGCCACCTTGTCGCAGTTTCAACACACATAGACAACATTCACACACTAGCGCCAATTTTAGTGTTGCCAATCAACCAGGTGCATGTCTTTGGAGGTGGGAGGGGCCTATCCCCAGGTGCATGTCTTTGGAGGTGGGAGGGGCCTATCCCCAGGTGCATGTCTTTGGAGGTGGGAGGGGCCTATCCCCAGGTGCATGTCTTTGGAGGTGGGAGGGGCCTATCCCCAGGTGCATGTCTTTGGAGGTGGGAGGAAGCCGGAGTACCCGGAGAGAATCCACGTAGAACAGACCTGGACAAATGAAGGCCCGGGGGCCACATGCGGCCCGTTAAGGTTTTCAATCTGGCCCGCCGGACATTCCCCCAAATTTTTTTTAGATCTTTCAGATGGAAAGTGTAGCTGCCATTATGATGTGCAGTGATGTTTTCTAATGAGCGTAAGTCTTCAACTATACAATCTATTTCAATGGTTGGAATCTGCACATTTGCATGATATTTTAATGACTAGTGTTGTCCTGATACCAATAGTATTTCGATACTTTTCGGTACTTTTCGGTACTTTTCTAAATAAAGGGGACCGGAAAAAATCGCATTATTGGCTTTATTTTAACAAAAAATCTTAGGGTGTGGCGGACCGGTACTTTTCAGAGGCGGTATGGTACCGAATATGATTCATTAGTATCGCGGTATTATACTAATACCCGTATACCGTACAACTAGGGGTGTGGGAAAAAATCGATTCGATTTCGAATCATGATTCTCACGTTGTGCGATTCAGAATCAATTCTCATTTTTAACAAATCGATTTTTTTAATTTTTTTTATTATTTATAAAAAAATTTTTTTTTATTTTTCATATTTTTTTTTTTAATTAATCAATCCAACAAAACAATACACAGCAATACCATAACAATGCAATCCAATTCCAAAACCAAACCCGACCCAGCAACACTCAGAAGTGCAATAAACAGAGCAATTGAGAGGAGACACAAACACCACACAGAACAAACCAAAGTAGTGAAACAAAAATGAATATTATCAACAACAGTATCAATATTAGTTACAATTTCAACATAGCAGTGATTAAAAATCCCTCATTGACATAATCATTAGACATTTAGTTTATGAGATGCGATGCAAGTGTAAGACACTGTGACACTATTGTTCATTTTTTTGTAATTTTTTTTTAAATTAATGTTTGTAATGATAATGTCAATGAGGGATTTTTAATCACTGCTATGTTGAAATTGTTACTAATATTGATACTGTTGTTGATAATATTCATTTTTGTCTCACTCCTTTTAGATTGTTCCGTGTCACATTTGTGTGTCCTCAATTGCTCTGTTTATTGCTATTCTGAATGTTGATGGGTCGGGTTTTGTTTTGAAATTGTATTGCATTATTATGGTATTGTTGTGTATTGTTTTCATTAAAAAAAAAATTAATTTTTTTTTAAAAAAAATCGTTTTTGAATCAAGAATCGTGTTGAATTGAAAAAAAAAATCGATTCTGAATCGAATCGTGACCCTAAGAATCGATTTTTAATCGAATCGTGGACACCCAAAGATTCACAGCCCTACGTACAACCCTACTAGTAACTATGGTAATCTACGTCACAGCAGGTCAGCCAAGCAGTGTGGGTGGGGAGCGTTTCCACAGAGTGTTTCCAGAGCCTGAAATGTGGGTGTCAGGGACAGACGCGGAAGGAGATTTTTACAAGAAAGTTCTAAAGCTTAGTGATATATCAAATATATCAGATTGTAGGTAGGGTTTTTTTACCCTTCACCGTTATATTTCGCTGTGTTTGTTGCATTTGGCTTGATTGTAAAATATGTGGATTGAGAGGGGGTGTGACGTTCATATGTTCTCAATATTCAGGGTTTTATCGTTCGGAGAAAAATTTAAAATTCCGTTTTTAAGGCGGTTTGTCATAAAATTTTTAGCATTCAATCAGACTTTATTGTGAGGTTTTATATAAGTTTTCCTAAAAATAGACATACCGGCCCCCACACACATATTTTTCTCTAAATTTGGCCCCCGAGTCAAAATAATTGCCCCGCTCTGACGTAGAACATGCAAACTCCACACAAAAAGACCCCTAGCCCTGGAATCGAACCCGCGACCTTCTCGCTGTGAGGCACTAGCACGGTACCACCGGACTGCCATGATTAATGCAAATTCCAAAATATGATTAACCTGAGATAAAAATAATAATAATTGACAGCCTTATTAATGATATATTAAAATAAGACCAGTATATTAATCATTGTTTAGATAATGACAAGAATGTGTGGTAGTTATTTATTAATAAGGTTCCATTTATTCCCACTCCTTTTTGGATATGAAGAACCTTATCATTATATAATGTTTTCATGTGTTATCATTGTGAAGTATATGCTTCTATATCTGTACTTTACTCTATTGTTATTATGATTATTTTGTATGAATTCTTTATTATCATTGTTGTTTTTAACATGTTTAATTTGCAAAACAAACTTTTCTCACCTAATAGTACCTTTTTTTTGTGTATTTGGGATCTGCATAAGTCCCAAAATCAAACCATGGAGGCATGGCGGAGAAATGTTTGAAACAATCTTGCCTTCCTTTAAATGAGCAGTTTGGAATTTGCCATATTTATGAAGTTTTTTCCAACTGTTAAAGTTTTATTTAAAGAGCTTTGCACGAGTTCGCTTTGCACGATCTATAAAACATAATCGGGGGTTACAACCCGCGGCTCTACTCTTTAGCGCCGCCTTAGTGGGAGAAAATTTCTGGCGGGAGGTTATCGGGAGAGGCGCTGAATACCGGGAGTCTCCCGGTAAAAACGGGAGGGTTGGCAAGTATGGTATAAGTCGCAAACTAGGAAAAAAACTGCGACTTATAGTCCAAAAAATACGGTATGTGGCCCTTAACATTCATGAAAACTCACCAATTGACTGTAGAAGTTGGATCATTTTGGGGCCCCAAACACACATGTTTAAATTTGACTCAGTAGGGCCCACTTAAAAATTTGAAAAATGCACCCTTTGCTACTAGATTCAGGTATTCTTATAACAAAATATATCAGATTGTAGGTGGATTTTTTTTACCCTTCACTGTTATATTTCGCTGTGTTTGTTGCATTTTTGTTGCATTTGGCTTGATTGTAAAATATGTGGATTGAGAGGGGGTGTGACGTTCATATGTTCTCAATATTCAGGGTTTTATCATTCATAGAAAAATTTAAAATTCCGTTTTTAAGGCGGTTTGTCATAACATTTTTAGCATTCAATCAGACTTTATTGTGAGGTTTTATATAAGTTTTCCTAAAAATAGACATACCGGCCCCCACACACATTTTTTTCTCTAAATTTGGCCATTATTTAGATAATGACAAGAATGCGTGGTAGTTATTTATTAATAAGGTTTCATTTATTCCCACTCCTTTTTGGATATGAAGAACCTTATCATTATATAATGTTTTCATGTGTTATCATTGTGAAGTATATGCTTCTATATCTGTACTTTACTCTATTGTTATTATGATTATTTTGTATGAATTCTTTATTATCATTGTTGTTTTTAACATGTTTAATTTGCAAAACAAACTTTTCTCACCTAATAGTACCTTTTTTTGTGTATTTGGGATCTGCATAAGTCCCAAAATCAAACCATGGAGGCATGGTGGAGATATGTTTGAAACAATCTTGCCTTCCTTTAAATGAGCAGTTTGGAATTTGCCATATTTATGAAGTTTTTTCCAACTGCTAAAGTTTTATTTAAAGAGCTTTGCACGAGTTTGCTTTGCACGATCTATAAAACATAATCGGGGGTTACAACCCGCGGCTCTACTCTTTAGCGCCGCCCTAGTGGGAGAAAATTTCTGCCGGGAGGTTATCGGGAGAGGCGCTGAATACCGGGAGTCTCCCGGTAAAAACGGGAGGGTCGGCAAGTATGGTATAAGTCGCACCCCCGGCCAAACTAGGAAAAAAACTGCGACTTATAGTCCGAAAAATACGGTATGTGGCCCTTAACATTCATGAAAACTCACCAATTGACTGTAGAAGTTGGATCATTTTGGGGCCCCAAACACACATTTTTAAATTTGACTCAGTAGGGCCCACTTAAAAATTTTAAAAATGCACCCTTTGCTACTAGATTCAGGTATTCTTACAAAAAAAAAAAAAAAGTAAACATCTATCATGAGAGGACACGCATAAAAGTCTCAAGAAGCCATGTTAAAAAATAAACAGGAAGTTGGCCATCTTGCTTGGTTGTAACGTCATATCTCTCAGGAATCAGGTGTGAGATCAGAGATCAGGCGTTTGTTTTCCTGGCTCGTCACACTCGAACGCACAGCAGCAGCCGTTTATTTCTCTCACCAGCACAGTCATGTTTTGTTTTGTACCATTTCGTGACATTAAAATGGGAAGGTAGAAAATGGATGGATTACACGTCATCGTCTGGCCGACATCGTTAGGATGCACCACACCCGATGTCTCAGTGACGAGTGACAGTCACGACACAAGGGGGAAAAAACTCTCTCTTCTGGAAAAGGCAAGTAAAAAGGAAAAAGGGAACAACAAGTTGATTCATTGAGAAAAGGACACAAGTAAACATTTGGTGGACATGAAATACAACTTTTGGGCAACTCCTCTGATTACCTGCCTGTGTTTTTGTTGCAAATAATCATTAAGTTTAGAATTTGATGGCAGCAACACGTGACAAAGAAGTTGGGAAAGGTGGCAATAAATACTGATAAAGTTGAGGAATGCTCATCAAACACTTATTTGGAACATCCCACAGGTGAACAGGCTAATTGGGAACAGGTGGGTGCCATGATTGGGTATAAAAGTAGATTCCATGAAATGCTCAGTCATTCACAAACAAGGATGGGGCGAGGGTCACCACTTTGTCAACAAATGCCTGAGCCAATTGTTGAACAGTTTAAGAAAAACCTTTCTCAAGCAGCTATTGCAAGGAATTTAGGGATTTCACCATCTACGCTCCGTAATATCATCAAAGGGTTCAGAGAATGTGGAGAAATCACTGCACGTAAGCAGCTAAGCCCGTGACCTTCCATCCCTCAGGCTGTACTGCATCAACAAGCCACATCGGTGTGTAAAGGATATCACCACATGGGCTCAGGAACACTTCAGAAACCCACTGTCAGTAACTACAGTTGGTCGCTACATCTGTAAGTGCAAGTTAAAACTCTCCTATGCAAGGCGAAAACCGTTTATCAACAACACCCAGAAACGCCGTCGGCTTCGCTGTGCCTGAGCTCATCTAAGATGGACTGATACAAAGTGGAAAAGTGTTCTGTGGTCTGACGAGTCCACATTTCAAATTGTTTTTGGAAACTGTGGACGTCGTGTCCTCCGGACCAAAGAGGAAAAGAACCATCCAGATTGTTCTAGGCGCAAAGTGTAAAAGGCAGCATGTGTGATGGTATGGGGGTGTATTAGTGCCCAAGACATGGGTAACTTACACATCTGTGAAGGCACCATTAATGCTGAAAGGTACATACAGGTTTTGGAGCAACATATGTTGCCATCCAAGCAACGTTACCATGGACGCCCCTGCTTATTTCAGCAAGACAATGCCAAGCCACGTGTTACATCAACGTTCTTAACCTTGTTGGAGGTACCGAACCCCACCAGTTTCATATGCGCATTCACCGAACCCTTCTTTAGTGAAAAATACTTTTTTTTTTTTTTTTAATTCAAGACAAAGTTATGTGTTTTTTGGTAACACTTTAGTATGGGGAACATATTCTAAGTAACAAAGACTTAATTTAGAGTTATTTGGACACTAGGGGAACATATTCTAAGTAATAAAGACTTAATTTAGAGTTATTTGGTTAGGGTCAGGGTTAGAGGGTTAGGGTTATAATAAGGCCATGCCGAATAAGACATTAATAAGTACTTAATAATGACCAGTTAAGAGCCAATATTTTACTAATTTGCATGTTAATAAGCAACTAATTAATGGTGAATATGTTCCCCATACTAAAGTGTTACCATGTTTTATTACTGGTGCACAAAATGAAACGTGCATGAACATCACCTTGTTCAAACAACAAAACCAACACAGTGCATAAACTCACAACAAATTACACACCTGCAAATCAGTCTGACTTCTATCCGTAATACGCCGATAAGGAGAAGTTTTTATTTACACGATGAGTCGGGTGTGTCTTGACCTCCGCCGAACCCCTGAGCCCGACTCACCGAACCCCTAGGGTTCCATCGAACCCAGGTTAAGAACCACTGATAAATATATATATATAAATAATCTGTTGATGAATGAGTATATCCGTTCGGCCACCGTGTTGAATGGAGAAGTCAGGGGCCGTACTTATCAAGCTTCTTAGAGTGCCATTTTACACTTAAGTCCTGAGAATTTGCGAAATTTAGTCCTACTCTCAAACTTAAGAATAAAAGCTTTTTATCAACGTTCTTAAGTCTAAGAATCACTCCTACTCTCCACGATATTTAAGAGACCTTCAGAGGTGTCTTAAGTGGTTAGGAGTTGCCAGCAGGGGGTGGCACTGAGGCGAGAGAGACGTGCGCCAACGTTCAGGGAACGGAACAATGTTTTTGTTTTTTTTTGATGACGAGCAGCTGATCAAACGGTATCGTTTAGACAGAGCGGATATTATTTTTGTCACAGATTTAATACTTTTCGATTCCTTGTTGATTTCTGCATGTGTCTGCAGTGGGCTAGTATATATAGAGCCACCCACACCAGTTTCAAATTAGTTGCCTGATTAATGAATTGGAAAGAAAATGTTATGACAGTAGCGTATGTGTGTGGCCGTGAGGTGAGTGACGTCAGTGAGTGTGAGGGCGAGAGAAGAGAGGGAGCGGTAGCGTGAGTGCCGGCGGGGACTAGTTTGTTTTGTATTATTTTGTAGTTTATTGTCAAAATATACACTCCCATTGTCCACTTAAATATTTCCAAGATATTTCTTTGTTCTTAGACAACGGATTCCCTTCCGTGATTGGTCATTTCTATGGACACAGAAATGACGTCACCTAAAATTGCGTTTACGGCACATAGTAATGTCGTAATTCAGCTCTGAGTGTGACACTTAAGATTCAGTCCTACACTTCGCTGAAAGTGTGAGTAAGACGCTTGATAACTAACTTTTAAGTGCAGCTTTCAGCCAAGAATTTATTTACTCTTAAGTCAACTCTTAGCAGACTTCTTAGGAGTCATTCTAAGAAGCTTGATAAGTACGGCCCCTGATCTACAAAATGTGCAGGCAACATACCCCTTCCCCTTCCAGCTGTCCTGGATGAACTGAAATTATTTTTTCCAACCATTTTGGAACTTGGAAACGTACTCCTTCTTCTTACTCGTCGACGCCATGTCTCCTCTTCCTTCTTCTGCTTCGTCTCTGTTATGTTTTTGGACATTACTACTTGCCGTGGTTTTGAAGCAATGCATGACGGGAATCCGGATGTTGTGTGTCGGTGTATTAACGTGCCGGCTGGAATAAACACACGCTAAGAAATAGCTCCGTGCCTGCCTACTTTAAGGGTTATAGATAAACCTATGCATAACGGAGACATATACTGTATAATAGTCTCCAAAAATTAAATATATAACTAAATCAGTGGTTCTCTGTCATGTCTGTGATTATGTTTTGTTTTAGTCATGTTCGGATTTGGTTTTGGACTTTTTGTGCACTTTTGTTTGTCACCATAGCAACCATTAGTTTCACCTGGTTCACATTGTCGTGTCACGCACCTGTTCACGGTTAGAGTCACGCACCTGTTTTCACTGATCATGTCACCATATAAGCTTTTCTGTTTCTGTTGTTCGTCCTGGCGACATCACATCCACTCCTGCCACTCTGCTCACCCACATGATCCATGCTGCTCTTCCTTTTGCCCCTCTTGTCATGTCAAGCAAGTTTTGTTATTGTTCATAGTTTTTTGCCTTTGTGCTAGTGTTTCGTTTTCATAGTCTAGTTTTGTACTTCCGCCATTGTGCGCGCCTTTTGTTTTCATAGTCAAGTTTTTTCCCTTCGCTGTGAGCGCTTTTTGTTTATCCCCTTTTGAGCCTTTTTTGAGTTAATATATTAAACATGTCCTCACCTGCACGACACGTTTGGTCCAATTCCTTTGCACCACGGGAGAACAAACCACGCCACAGACCAAGTCCTGACATTCTTAACCTTGTTAGAGGTACCGAACCCCACCAGTTTCATATGCGCATTCACCCAACCCTTCTTTCGTTAAAAAATTTTTTTTTTTTCAAATTCAAGACAGAGTTATACGTTTTTTGTACTGGTGCACAAAATGAAGCGTGCATGAACATCACCTTGTTCAAACAACAAAACCAACACAGTGCATGAACTCACAACAAATTGCACACCTGCAAATCAGATGGTAAATGAGAGGGAACATTGTTTGGGGTTATCCATAATACGCTGATAGTCGGGTGTGTCTCGCCCTCCGCGGCGGAGGGTCCGCCGAACCCCTGAGGCCGACTCACCGAACCCCTAGGGTTCGATCGAACCCAGGTTAAGAACCACTGAACTAAATCTTTAAATATTTGCTTAAACGTGTCATTAAGTTATCTAATGCTAAATGTACCGTTAAATAATTCAATTATTTAATTGTGTAATTAATAATCTAATTATTTCAAAAACTATTTCACAATTCAATTATATCACGATTTGATTATTTCATGATTTATTCAATTATTTCCCGATTTATTTTTTTCACAATTTAATGATTTCATAACGTAAGGATTTAGTAAATGTTTTCATTAAAGTGTGTGTCATTAATTGTATGTGTCACACTCAGACATGAAAGTCAGAAGGCGGATTAGAGCACCTCATTGCGTTACCCAGCACTTCCACTTGGACTAAAACTGCAATGATTGGACCATATTTCTGTTATCTCTGCCCACTGGTGTTAATGGCTTACTATGACCGACAAAATAAACTCAAAAAGCACACATTTTTATTTTGTATTTTCCTATGACGTTATACTGAGTACTAGGGTTGTACGGGGACCGATTGGTACCGGGCCGCGCAAGAAATTAAAAAAAATAAAAATAAAAAACTTTTTTTTTTTTTTTTTTTTATTAAATCAACATAAAAAACACAATATATACATTATATATCAACATAGATCAGGGGTCACCAACCTTTTTGAAAGCAAGAGCTACTTCTTGGGTAGTGATTAATGCGAAGGGCTACCAGTTTGATACACACTTAAATGAATTGCCAGAAATAGCCAATTTGCTCAATTTACCTTTAACTCTATGTTATTATTAATAATTAATGATATTTACACTTAATTGAACGGTTTAAAAGAGGAGAAAACACGAAAAAAATGACAATTACATTTTGAAACATAGTTTATCTTCAATTTCGACTCTTTAAAATTCAAAATTCAACCGAAAAAAAGAAGAGAAAAACTAGCTAATTTGAATCTTTTTGAAAAAATTAAAAAAATAATTTATGGAACATCATTAGTAATTTTTCCTGATTAAGCTTAATTTTAGAATTGGATGACATGTTTTAAATAGGTTAAAAACCGATTTTACACTTTGTTAGAATATATAACAAATTGGACCAAGCTATATTTATAACAAAGACAAATCATTATTTCTTCTAGATTTTCCAGAACAAAAATTTTAAAGAAATTCAAAAGACTTTGAAATAAGATTTAATTTGATTCTACAGATTTTCTAGATTTGCCAGAATAATTTTTTTTGAATTTAACCATGATAAGTTTGAAGAAAAATTTCACAAATATCCTTCGTCGAAAAAACAGAAGCTAAAATGAAGAATTAAATTAAAATGTATTTATTATTCTTTACATTAAAAAAAATTAATTTACTTGAACATTGATTTAAATTGTCAGGAAAGAAGAGGAAGGAATTTAAAAGGTAAAAAGGTATATGTGTTAAAAATCCTAAAATCATTTTTAAGGTTTTATTTTGTCTCTAAAATTGTCTTTCTGAAAGTTATAAGAAGCAAAGTAAAAAAAATAATGAATTTATTTAAACAAGTGAAGACCAAGTCTTTAAAATATTTTCTTGGATTTTCAAATTCTATTTGAGTTTTGTCTCTCTTAGAATTAAAAATGTCGAGCAAAGCGAGACCAGCTTGCTAGTAAATAAATACAATTTAAAAAACAGAGGCGGCTCACTGGCAAGTGCTGCTATTTGAGCTATTTTTAGAACAGGCCAGCGGGCTACTCATCTGGTCCTTACGGGCTACCTGGTGCCCGCGGGCACCGCGTTGGTGACCCCTGACATAGATCAATACAGTCTGCAGGGATACAGTCCGTAAGCACACATGATTGTATTTCTTTATAAAAAATAAAAAAATAAACATTTTCAAGCGTTGACCAGCTACAAAAAGGTTGGGGACCACTGTTGTACGGTATACCGGTACTGGTATAGTATCACGGTACAAATGAATCAAAAACGGTACTATACTCTGTTTGAAAAGTACCGGTTCCCAGGCATGACAGCGCGTCGTCACATCTTGACATTGCTCATTTTGCGAGGTGAGGAGCATGTTCGGCAGCACACAATCACAGAGTACTTACAAGCAGACAATGTGTGTAGACAGAAAAGGGAGAACGAACGCATTTTGGCTACAAACTATCGATAACTACTATGATTACATCGATATTTTTTAACGTCACAAAATATTTTTTTCCTTTTCTTAAAATTCAGATTATATCTATAAACTCAGGATATACGTCCCTGGACACATGAGGACTTTGAATATGACCATTATGTATGATCCTGTAACTACTTGGTATCGGATCGATACCTAAATTTGTGGTATCATCAATACCAAAACTAATGTAAATTATCCATACAACAGAGAATAAATGATTATTACATTTTAACAGAAGTGTAGATAGAACATGTTGAAACGGGGAAAAAACCCCAGATATTAACAGTAAATTAACAAGTGGATTAATAATTCATTTTTTACAGCTTGTCCCTCATATTTTTGACAAATAGAATGGAAATGACCCAATATGTTACTGCATATGTCAGCAGCTAAATTATGAGCCTTTGTTTGTTTACTTACTACTAAAACACAAGTTGTCTAGTATGTTCACTATTTTATTTAAGTACAACATTGTTCTTCGATTGCAATAAGAAACATATGTTTAACGTACCGTAAGATTTTTTGTTAAAATAAAGCCAATAATGCCATTTTTTGTGGTCCCCCTTATTTAGAAATGCACCGAAACACATTTTAGTACCGGTACTTTTACACAATTACTGTAATTTGTAAAAGAAGTACTCTTCCATTTTCAGAAGTAAAATTTCAACTCATTGTTACCAATAAACTGTATGAGTAAGAGTGAGCCGATTTATTCAATGCCTGACTGATTAATAATATCACTAATTGCATACTTTCTTCAAAATAATGGCTGTTTCTAATGCTGTCTGAAAAAGGCCAAAAAATCATTGAAAACTTACTACAGTCATGGTTTTGACATTGTTTTTCCTAAAACTATCATTGTTTGTAAGTAGATGTTTCAACATTCAGTTGATTAATATTTACGAAGAAAGAAAAACATTGAATTTCATCTTTCATCGCTCTTTCTCAGAATGAAGAGGCCGTTGATTAGTTACAACTTCGTCCCTTTATTTATCATTTTCACAGGGCACAACCGGACATCCACCACATCCACCATTCAATTGACACTACTGCACATGCTAGCGCTACCTCTCCTAGCTCGCCCACTCACTTACTCACGTCACTCACCCCACATACTGCCATTCTTAAAGGAGCACACACACACATACGCTACTCTCACTACAGCTGCTTTAAAACACGCCTCGATAAATGTGGCGATTAGTATTAGCACCTTTGTTTCAAACTTAGGCAAACATTTAAATAATAAGCATTCAGATCTGCACAAGGAGTTATAAAAAGTGACAGGTAATAATGTAGTTGTTGCACCTGTCCTGCTGTTCGGTGCGGTGCAGACTGTAGTCGAGGAGCACAGGGAAGACGTTCCTTTCGGGATCGATGCCATTTCAGTGCCTTTTAATTTATATTTGAACCTTGTAAAATTGTTCTTTGACTGTGAGTGTTTAATGTTTAATGATTTTCTGTTAAAAAAAAGCCAATATTGACATTTTTTGTGGTTTCCTTTATTTGGAAAAGTATAGAAAAGTATCGCTATACATTTTGGTACCGGTACTAAATTATTGGTATCGGGACATTCCTAGTACATTGTTTGATTTATTTTCTTAAATCATTCCATGATTTTGCCGTTAGCGAAGAGAAGTCTATAGATTAGCTGCACCTTTGTATAAATCGCAGGGTTCAAAGCTTGAAAAAAAGTACCGGTTTATAGTCCAAAAAATACGATAATTTAGAAAATTAAAGATTAAAAGATGAATCAACAGCAAAAAAAATGTAATTGTGAAACAGCATTAAAGGCCTACTGAAAGCCACTACTAGCGACCACGCAGTCTGATAGTTTATATATCAATGATGAAATCTTAACATTGCAACACATGCCAATACGGCCGGGTTAACTTATAAAGTGACATTTTAAAATTCCCGGGAAATATCCGGCTGAAACATCGTGGTATGATGACGTATGCGCGTGACGAAGTCCGAGTAACGGAAGTTATGGTACCCCGTAGAATCCTATACAAAAATCTCTGTTTTCATTTCATAATTCCACAGTATTCTGGACATCTTTTGCAATTTTTTTAATGAACAATGAAGGCTGCAAAGAAGACAGTTGTAGGTGGGATCGGTGTATTAGCAGCGGACTACAGCAACACAACCAGGAGGACTTTGTTGGAGCGCTAGCCGCGCTAGCCACGCTAGCCGCGCTAGCCGCGCTAGCCGCGCTAGCCGCGCTAGCCGCGCTAGCCGCGCTAGCCGCGCTAGCCGCGCTAGCCGCGCTAGCCGCCGACTTCACCTTGACTTCCTACGTCTCCGGGCCGCCAAACGCATCGGGTGAAGTCCTTCGTCCTTCTGCCGTTCGCTGGAACGCAGGTGAGCACGGGTGTTGATGAGCAAATGAGGGCTGGCTGGCGTAGGTGGAGAGCTAATGTTTTTAGCATAGCTCTGTGCAGTCCGGTTGCCAAGTTAGCTTCAATGGCGTCGTTACCACAGCATTGTTAACCTTCGCCAGCCTGGAGAGCATTAACCGTGTATTTACATGTCCACGGTTTAATAGTATTGTTGATTTTCTATCTATACTTCCAGTCAGGGGTTTATTTCTTTTGTTTCTATATGCAGTTAAAGCACGATGCTATCACGTTAGCTCGTAGCTAAAGCATTTCGCCGATGTATTGTCGTGGAGATAAAAGGCACTGAATGTCCATTTCGCGTTCTGGACTCTCATTTTCAAGAGGATATAGTATCCCAGGTGGTTTAAAATACAAATCTGTGATCTACAATAGAAAAAGGAGAGAGTGTGGAATCCAATGAGCCAGCTTGTACCTAAGTTACGGTCAGAGCGAAAAAAGATACGTCCATCACTGCCTCTCAAGTCATTCACTGTAACGTTCCTCATCTACGAATCTTTCATCCTCGCTCAAATTAAAGGGGTAATCATCACTTTCTCGGTCCGAATCTCTCTCGCTCCATTGTAAACAACGGGGAATTGTGAGGAATACTAGCTCCTGTGACGTCACGCTACTTCCGCTACAGGCAAGGCTTTTTTTTTATCAGCGAGCAAAAGTTGCGAACTTTATCGTCGATTTTCTCTACTAAATCCTTTCAGCAAAAATATGGCAATATCGCGAAATGATCAAGTATGACACATAGAATGGATCTGCTATTCCCGTTTAAATAAAAAAAAATCATTTCAGTAGGCCTTTAATAATAATGATAATAATAATAGTAATGCATACTGTACATACAAACCAAGAGAGCTGAACGTTGAACACATTGATCCTGCACAACTACTTATCCTTCTTTCATTCATGTGAAATGTTTCATTATCATACTGTGCTGTATTAATCCTTTAAGCCTGGGGAGGAATGCAGCTAGTTGGCGGATGTCTCTCCTTGCTCGCACTCACATTCAATAGAACCTCATTTAACTGATTTATCTGTGGCTCTGGCACAACTTCTGGTAAATACTAACGATAAAGCAACCACCTGCATACACTTTGTACGGGGCAGGGTTGGAGGATGTGTACAGTATTAGGATGAAGGTGTACTTTGTTCACACATCTCTGCTCATTGAAGCGACATCTTGCCGTTCATCTCATTAGTGCGGATGTGGTTAAGGGCAGAGCGAGATGAGCCGTGTGACCGGGCCAGACACTCCGGCATTCCTCAAGCGAAGATGCGGACACTGAATGGACGTTGTGTGGTGGGACAAAACAGACAATCCCAAATTGCATTCACCTCTGCTTATTTTAGGTGATTGTTTTTAGGAATTGGTTCTTTAACATGGTTTGTGAATAGACAAACCATTCCCTATGAGAAACAATGTAAATATGAATAATGGGTTACACCCTCAAAAATGTTCATATTTTAGTAAAGTACACTTTGAACACAGTATAAAGAGATATATAGTACGGTATATCAAACAAACATAACGTCCGATACCAAGTAGTTACAGGATCATACATTGGTCATATTCAAAGTCCTCGTGTGTCCAGGGACATACTTCCTGAGTTTATAAACATAATATAAACAATAAAAAAAAAACGCCAAAAGGGACAAGCGGTAGAAAATGGATGGATGGATAGATTTTGTGATGCTAAAAAATATCGATGTAATCATAGTAGTATCGACTAGATACGCTCCTGTACTTGGTATGATTACAGTGGATGTCAGGTGTAGATCCACCCATGGCATTTGTTTACATTCAGGAACGGCGTCATTAGCGGTATAGTACCGAATATGATTCATTAGTATCGCGGTACTATACCAATACCGGTATACCGTACAACCCTGGAGTGCACAAATGCAGCGTGAAGAGGTTTGTGTATGCCTTATTCTATACCAGGGGTCACCAACCTTTTTGAAAGCAAGAGCTACTTCTTGGGTAGTGATTAATGCGAAGGGCTACCAGTTTGATACACACTTAAATAAATTGCCAGAAATAGCCAATTTGCTCAATTTACCTTTAACTCTATGTTATTATTAATAATTAATGATATTTACACTTAATTGAACGGTTTAAAAGAGGAGAAAACACGAAAAAAAATGACAATTAAATTTTGAAACATAGTTTATCTTCAATTTCGACTCTTTAAAATTCAAAATTCAACCGAAAAAAAGAAGAGAAAAACTAGCTAATTCGAATCTTTTTCAAAAAATTAAAAAAATAATTTATGGAACATCATTAGTAATTTTTCCTGATTAAGATTAATTTTAGAATTTGGATGACATGTTTTAAATGGGTTAAAATCCAATCTGCACTTTGTTAGAATATATAACAAATTGGACCAAGCTATATTTCTAACAAAGACCAATCGTTATTTCTTCTAGATTTTCCAGAACAAAAATTTTAAAAGAAATTCTAAAGACTTTGAAATAAGATTTAAATTTGATTCTACAGATTTTCTAGATTTGCCAGAATAATTTTTTTGCATTTTAATCATGATAAGTTTGAAGAAATATTTCACAAATATTCTTCGTCGAAAAAACAGAAGCTAAAATGAAGAATTAAATTACAATTTATTTATTATTCTTTACAATAAAAAAAATAAATTTACTTGAACATTGATTTAAATTGTCAGGAAAGAAGAGGAAGGAATTTAAAAGGTAAAAAGGTATATGTGTTTAAAAATCCTAAAATCATTTTTAACGTTGTATTTTTTCTCTAAAATTGTCTTTCTGAAAGTTATAAGAAGCAAAGTAAAAAAAATAATGAATTTATTTAAACAAGTGAAGACCAAGTCTTTAAAATATTTTCTTGGATTTTCAAATTCTATTTGAGTTTTGTCTCTCTTAGAATTAAAAATGTCGAGCACAGCGAGACCAGCTTGCTAGTAAATAAATACAATTTAAAAAATAGAGGCAGCTCACTGGTAAGTGCTGCTATTTGAGCTATTTTTAGAACAGGCCAGCGGGCTACTCATCTGGTCCTTACGGGCTACCTGGTGCCCGCGGGCACCGCGTTGGTGACCCCTGTTCTATACGTTGTAATATACCTGCTTCATTCTCTACCATCTCATTCGTATTTTGTTCGGGAGTCCGAATGAAGCCGGCATTCTCCATTTCCTTAGCTACCTTCTTCAATATATCTCTGTAGCTATTTTTTCTCTATTGATGCACTTCAAAATGTTGTGTTCTTTTAATTTGCGAATCATATAAACAGTCTCCTTTTCATTGGAGTTATTGCCTATGTTTGTCTGCTTGCGGTTTATATCCTTCGGCAGCACACATCCACTTGAAAAATCCGGTTTCCAATCGCATAATCTAGGTATGTAAATCCGGTTTTCCTCAATAGCCAAACCTTATCAGATTAAGGTGTTTGCATAGGTTGTAGAATGCTTCTTTAGAGTGGAACTATTTGGGAAATCAGACTAAATTAGTGCATGGAAACGGGGTCAATGGCTGCAACGCGAGGCACACAAAGATTATAACACATGGAGTACCCCAAGGTTCTGTACTGGGACCAAAATGGTTTTTATTGTATATAAATGATATCTGTAAAATCTTTAAAAAACTCAACTGTATTCTCTTTGCTGACGATACAAGCCTGCACTGTTCTGGGCAAGACCTTGGCCAGCTCCTAGAGACCGTAGAGAGTGAACTCCACATACTAAAGCAATGGTTTGATGCCAATAAACTACCATTTAACCTAAATAAAACAAAATATATCATTTTTGGAAATAGGAAAAATAACATACAGTGTCACATGAAATTGATAGTATGGAGATAGAAAGGGTGTATTGAACAACTTTTTTGGGAATCTATATAAATGACAAATTAAATTGGAAACTGTACATAAATATACTCAAGACAAAAATGGCAAAAATCATTGCTTTGTTACATAAAATTAAAAACTCTGTAAATCAAAAGGCTCTTAACATGTTATATAATTATTTTGTACTCCCATATCTCAATTATTGTGTTGAAATCTGGTGTAACAATTACAAATCAAACATCAACTCTATGTATGTTCTTACTTCAAAAGTAAAGCCATTAGAATTGTAAATTATGCGGATTATCATGACCATACCAATGCTCTGTTTATTCAATTAAAAACATTAAAACTGCACGATCTTGTTGACCTCAACGCTGCTATTGTGACGTATAAAGCTCATAACCACATGCTGCCTCGGTGTCTACAGGAGAGGTTCAAACCCAGAGAGAGTCCCTATGACTTCAAAGGTTCAGCTGTCTTTCAGAAAGCAAACATAAGAACGATCTTAAAAAGTAGATGTGTTTCTGTCAGGGGGGTTCATCTGTGGGACAGCTTGGATGATTCCTTAAAATGTTCCAGTTCCATTCACACATTTAAAAAAAACTTTAAAGGCCTACTGAAAGCCACTACTAGCGACCACGCAGTCTGATAGTTTATATATCAATGATGAAATCTTAACATTGCAACACATGCCAATACGGCCGGGTTAACTTATAAAGTGACATTTTAAATTTCCCGCTAAACTTCCGGTTGAAAATGCCTTTGGATGATGACGTATGCGCGTGACGTAGCCAGTGAAACAGAAGTATCGGTACCCCATTGAAGCCAATACAAACTAGCTCTGTTTTCATTTCATAATTCCACAGTATTCTGGACATCTGTGTTGGTGAATCTGTTGCAATTTGTTCATTGCATTATGGAGAAAGAAGCTGAGCAAACAAAGAAGAAAGTAATCGGTGCGTAGCGTAGTATTTTGCGAGGGAAGTCTGCAACACAACACAGCCGGTGTTTCATTGTTTACATTCCCGAAAGATGCAATCAAGATCAAAGAACTCGGACAACAGAGACTCTTACCAGGAGGACTTTGACTTCGATACACAGACGCCTGTAGAGAACTGGGACAACACAGACTCTTACCAGGATTACTTTGATTTGGATACACAGACGCAGACGCGGTACCGTGAGTACGCAGCTGCGCTTCCAAACATTTGATCGCTTACCCGTACGTGCGTGTCACGTACGTAACTTTGGTTAAATATATAAGCTTTATGAACCTTGGGTTAGGTGAACGGTCCTTTGGGCTGAGTGATTGTGTGTGTTGTGCAGGTGTTTGAATTGTATTGGCGGGTTATATGGACGGGAGCTAGGAGCTAGCATAACAAACACCTAGGTGTTTTTATGTGGGATTAATTTGTGGCATATTAAATATAAGCCTGGTTGTGTTGTGGCTAATAGAGTATATATATGTCTTGTGTTTATTTACTGTTGTAGTCATTCCCAGCTGAATATCAGGTCCCACCCGCCTCTCACAGCATCTTCCCTATCTGAATCGCTTCCACTCCCCACTAGTCCTTCACTTGCACTTTCCTCATCCACAAATCTTTCATCCTCGCTCAAATTAATGGGGAAATCGTCGCTTTCTCGGTCCGAATCGCTCTCACTTCTGGCCGCCATCACTGTAAACAATAGGGAACTTTGCGGAAATGTTCAACTGACTACGTCACGCTACTTCCGGTAGGGGCAAGGCTTTTTTTTGTCGGATACCAAAAGTTGCGATCTTTATCGTCGTTGTTCTCTACTAAATCCTTTCAGCAAAAATATGGCAATATCGCGAAATGATCAAGTATGACACATAGAATGGATCTGCTATCCCCGTTTAAATAAAAAAATGTCATTTCAGTAGGCCTTTAAGACCAATGTCTTGGAAAAATATATCACTCTTGAATCAACACTGTAGTCAATACTATGATCAATGTTAATTACAAACTAAATGTGGGATATAAATAATAATGGAAGTATAATTGTTTGTATATAGTATATTATTGGTACAAATGTTTAACTAACAAAGGAAATTTCATATTTTTAGGAAGCTCATCTTGTATTTGAGATTGTTTATAGGGTTGGACGCAATAAGTGTTCAACTTCAGCCTAAACCCTTTCGGTCTGTAACTTTGTCAATTTATGAATGTACAACTGTTTGTTTATTTTGTTGACCACTGACTGAAGAAAAACAATAAACTAAACTAAACAAAAGGTGGATGAGGTTCGTACAAAGAAGCATATTTTCCTTCGAAAACTCGAAAAGTTTCTACAATGACAGGTTTGTTAAACAAGATTGCTCTATGGTTCGAAGTTAAAGGAGATTGTTGAACTTGATGGCATCATCTGAGAGTTTTGGCAAATATTTGGCTAATACCCGAGAGAACCGATCAGAACGGTGGTACTTTGGTTTTTGTTTGTCGGTCTGTTTCAAGGGGAGAGTTAAAAAACCCAATTGGTATTATATCTGAAACAATGTTTTCCATGGGAAAAAATGTCAATCCGATTCTTCTGTTTCAGACGTACGCAAATGTTAACACAAAACACTTTTTACTCGGAATAATTATACTGTAGTTTAACATGCAAAGAAAACTGCAGAAGTCATATAAAAGAAATGACGAAGGAAAAGGATGTTTAAATTCTAAATGAGCTGTACTTAAATATTTACTTCTGATTCGTTTTTCCATTAGTTTAGTCAAAGGAAGGGGAAATTGTGTAATAATATCATAAAGTGGCCCTCCGAGGGCTTCCATAACTGCAATATGGCCATAATGAAAATGAGTTTGACGCCTCCAGGCTAAACTTATCATAGTAGTGTCAGGATAAGGACTTCTTGCTCTTGTTCATTGGACTATTACTGTACGTTATGAATCTGTTTGCCTTATTACTGTGTTATTTTGCAGCCAGATTCAATTAAAAAAAAAAACAAAAGCACAAAGACTGAGTAGACAAAATATTGGTGACGTAGAATCGAATCATACCAAAACCGGTGCGGCCAATGAATTGATAATGATGTTATGTAAACAGGCCATTGATTATACAGTACAGCAATATAGGTGCATAATTGGTGTCCTAAAGCCATATAAGCATGTAAAAACTTGTCATTTTTTATCATTCCTCTTTACGTCAGTTGCTGAGCCTCAGCAGCAGACTTTTAAGCGTGAATATCTAAAAGGAGTAGCAGTAATCAAAGTGATAAGGTGAACATTTGGCACAATGCCGGGAAGCTGTCTCCATTGTATTTGACTGACACTGCTTTATTGACATGATTATGAAACATATTCAAGGTCATGCAAAGATGTGGACAAAGTGCACAAATCATTACATGCGTAAAGTACAGATACTGTACTTTCACTTGAACTAAACTTCAAAAAAGGGTCATTAGAATAATACACAAAGCGTGCTACTATGAACATACCAATCCATTATTTATAAGTTCTAATGCAGGGGTCACCAACGCGGTGCCCGCGGGCACCAGGTAGCCCGTAAGGACCAGATGAGTAGCCCGCTGGCCTGTTCTAAAAATAGCTCAAATAGCAGCACTTACCAGTGAGCTGCCTCTATTTTTTAAATGTTATTTATTTACTAGCAAGCTGGTCTCGCTTTGCCCGACATTTTTAATTCTAAGAGAGACAAAACTCAAAATAGAATTTGGAAATCCAAGAAAATATTTTAAAGACTTGGTCTTCACTTGTTTAAATCAATTAATTCATTTTTTTACTTTGCTTCTTATAACTTTCAGAAAGACAATTTTAGAGAAAAAATACAACCTTAAAAATAATTTTAGGATTTTTAAACACATATACCTTTTTACCTTTTAAATTCCTTTCTCTTCTTTCCTGACAATGTAAATCAATGTTCAAGTAAATTTTTTTTTTTTTTTGTAAAGAATAATAAATACATTTTAATTTAATTTTTCATTTTAGCTTCTGTTTTTTCGACGAAGAATATTTGTGAATTATTTCTTCAAACTTATTATGATTAAAATTCAAAAAAATTATTCTGGCAAATCTAGAAAATCTGTAAAATCTAATTTAAATCTTATTTCAAAGTCTTTTGAATTTTTTTTTAAATTTTTGTTCTGGAAAATCTAGAAGAAATAATGATTTGTCTTTGTTAGAAATATAGCTTGGTCCAATTTGTTATATATTCTAACAAAGTGTAGATTGGATTTTAACCTATTTAAAACATGTCATCAAAATTCTAAAATGAATCTTAATCAGGAAAAATTACTAATGATGTTCCATAAATTCTTTTTTTTCATTTTTTCAAAAAGATTCGAATTAGCTAGTTTTTCTCTTCTTTTTTCGGTTGAATTTTGAATTTTAAAGAGTCGAAATTGAAGATAAACTATGTTTCAAAATTTAATTGTCATTTTTTCCTGGTTTTCTCCTCTTTTAAACCGTTCAATTAAGTGTAAATATCATTAATTATTAATAATAACATAGAGTTAAAGGTAAATTGAGCAAATTGGCTATTTCTGTCAATTTATTTAAGTGTGTATCAAACTGGTAGCCCTTCGCATTAATCACTACCCAAGAAGTAGCTCTTGCTTTCAAAAAGGTTGGTGACCCCTGTTCTAATGTGTTGAAATTTTCAGATAAATGATAAATGATAAATGGGTTATACTTGTATAGCGCTTTTCTACCTTCAAGGTACTCAAAGCGCTTTGACAGTATTTCCACATTTACCCATTCACACACACATTCACACACTGATGGCGGGAGCTGCCATGCAAGGCGCTAACCAGCAGCCATCAGAGGCAAAGGGTGAAGTGTCTTGCCCAAGGACACAACGGACGTGACTAGGAAGGTAGAAGGTGGGAATTGAACCCCAGTAACCAGCAACACACTGATTGCTGGCACAGCCACTCTACCAACTTCGCCACGCCGTCAATGGAAATGATGTTTCGAGTAAAGAACAACAGCATTCCAGCTTGTATTCTGAGGTTATTTACATTAAGAGGAAAAAAAATAATTTACAGGGGTTATTGATTTTTGAAATAGGTAAAGCAAGAACGAATATAAAATACAAATGTATTTCAGTTTTAGGAGTTAAATGGTGGAACAAGCTCAGTGATGAGCTGAAGACATGTACTTCTTTGTTAAGGTTTCAGAAAACATTGAAAGGTGAAATAATTGAAAATGATAAAATATAGTAACAATTACTTTCATCCCATTGATTTTTTTTTCTTCTTTTTAACGTTGATGTTCCAGGTAATCTTATTTTCAGTGAAGGTATAGGATAGGCAAATATAAGCCTTGGCTTCAGCCTATTCCTTTTTCGGTCATGCTTTTTCTTTTCTTTTCTTTTTGTGTGTAAATGTGTATGATTGTTATATATGTATAATCTGTACTCTTAAACTGCTCACACAAAATGATTAATGGTTGATGGTTGATTATATGACCGAAAAAAACTTATTTCATTATTTTCATTCATACTCCTAGCAAGTATTTGCTTAAAAAAATACCTAAAGCAGAACTGCACTTTTTGGGGAATTTTGGCAATCTGGCGCCCTAGGCAAAATTTTAGGTGGCGCCCCCCCACATCGGCAGTGAAGTGTATATACTCACAAGAAACCGAATAGCTTTGTCTTTGACCTTTTTTTTTACTTAAAGAAAGCAAATTAACAATCAGAATAGTTAACAAGATAAAAAAAAATATGGATAAATAAATGAATACAAAAAATGAATATATGAAATACAATATTTTTTACATACATAAACACAAAATAAAACGTGTCAACAAGTTGCATAAAATAAATTAAAAATACAATATAAATAAGGCACTGCACAAAACAAGATATCAAACCAGTAGGACTTTAACAACTATATTACAAAAAAAGGGGATCCTACAGAGTTCTCTATTTGTGCTTTTTAATATTGCATTAACTAGAATGACTTACAAATTACTGTACACCAGGGAGTACTGTAATTACCTAACGTTACATTATTATTTTCCATAACAATTTAGCCCCCTCCACAATATTAACCCGACGTTAAAACAGAACTAGCTATTTTTTGATTAGCAATTGTCGAATCATGTAACATTAGCTTAATGCTAAAAAGCCAGGTTACTATCACTTTCTGTAACAGACAAATAATTTAATGTAGGCTAACGTTACCTACCTGCTACCTCTGTCTTTTTCTCGTTTCTCCTCCTTTTCTATTTTTTCTTCCCTGGGCACCTGACAGTTTTGGCCGTTTTGACATCTTGTGTCGATTTTTTGATGTGGTGACGTCCAAAAAGAGTCATGATACGGGAAGGGAGGGGGCGCACCGTGCGGGGGGATGGGGGATGGGGGGGGGGGCGTAATGTTGTAACAAATAATATTTCTATTAAATAGGCTTTACTTTGCATTTTAATTAACGTGGGATTATTTTTTGTATTTAGAAAAATTAGTACCAACTTTTTTTCTTTTCTTTTTTTTTCTCCAACATTTGTGATTCTGGAATGATTCTGGTTTTACTTAATAATAATAATAATGGATTAGATTTATATAGCGCTTTTCTAGACACTCAAAGCGCTTCACAGAGAAGTGAGAACCCATCATTCATTTTTACAACTCATTCATTCATCATTCATTCTCCGGTGTGAGCGGCACCGGGGGCAAGGGTGAAGTGTCCTGCCCAAGGACACAATGGCAGCGATTTTTGGATGGTAAGAGGCGGGGAGCGAACCTGCAACCCTCAGGTTTCTGGCAGGCCGCTCTACCCACTACGCCATGCCGCACTTACTGACCTCGAACCAATTTTATTTGGTACATGGTGTAATGATAAGTGTGACCAGTATCAATGACAAGTTACCCATGTCTTGGGCACTAATACACCCCCATACCATCACAGATGCTGGCTTTTACACTTCCTCTTTGGTCCGGAGGACACGACGTCCACAGTTTCCAAAAACAATTAGAAATGTGGATTCGTCAGACCACAGAACACTTTTCCATTTTGCATCAGTCCATCTTAGATGATCTCGGGCCCAGCGAAGCTGGCGGCGTTTCCAGGTGTTGTTGATAAATGGCTTTCGCTTTGCATAGTAGAGTTTTAACTTGCACTTACAGATGTAGCGACCAACTGTAGTTACTGACAGTGGGTTTCCGAAGTGTTCCTGAGCCCATGTGGTGATATCCTTTACACACTGATGTCGCTTTTTGATGCAGTACAGCCTGAGGGATCGAATATATGATATCATATATCATATAATATCATTGCTTACGAGTAGTGATTTCTCCAGATTTTCTGAACCTTTTGATGATATTACGGAGCGTAGATGGTGAAATCCCTAAATTCCTTGCAATAGCTGGTTGAGAAATGTTGTTCCTAAACTGTTGGACAATTTGCTCAGGCATTTGTTGACAAAGTGGCGACTCTCGCCCCATCCTTGTTTGTGAATGACTGAGCATTTCATAGAAGCTGCTTTTATACCCAATCATGGCACCCACCTGTTCCCAATTAGCCTGTTCACCTGTGGGATGTTCCAAATTGTCAGGTTTGTCCCTAACAGTTTGGTTGTGTTTTAGTTTTTCCTCTGAGTTTGTCTTTGTTTCCTGTCAGCGCTTTTATTTTGGTTGTTTCCTGCTTGTCTCCCTGAGCGCTGCTTCCCCTCAGCTGCGGCTGATTGGCACCTGGCCACACCTGGTGTCAATCAGCCAGCTACTATTTAAAACCTGCCTCGCCCTCCAGTCTGTTCTGGAGTATTGTCGTTAATGATTGTCGATGTCATTAATACTTGTCGTTGTCATAACTACCTGTCTTTGTCGCTGTCGTCATAGTGGTAAGCTGTTCCTTATAGCTATTTACCGTTTGCTGTCTCCTAGCTCTTTTGTTTCATGTTATCCTGTTAGCCGTTAGCTGTTTCCAGTTTTTCTGTTTGCTGGTTCCTGTTTTCAGTTAGGCTATTCCTAGTTCCTGGTTTGTGTTTTGCATGTATTTTTGGACATTAAATCATGTTTTCCCGCACCAAGCCTGCCTTCTCTTTATCTTGGGGTTCGTCACCAACACTCTGTGACACAAATTAGTGTTTGATGAGCATTCCTCAACTTTCTCAGTCTTTTTTTGCCACTTTTTGCCAGCTTTTTTGACACATGTTGCAGGCATCAAATTCCAAATGAGCTAATATATGCAAAAAAATAACAAAGTTTTACAGTTCGAACTTTAAGTGTTTTGTCTTTGCAGTCTATTCAATTGAATATACACTACCGTTCAAAAGTTTGGGGTCACATTGAAATGTCCTTATTTTTGAAGGAAAAGCACTGTACTTTTCAATGAAGATAACTTTAAACTAGTCTTAACTTGAAAGAAATACACTCTATACATTGCTAATGTGGTAAATGACTATTCTAGCTGCAAATGTCTGCTTTTTGGTGCAATATCTACATAGGTGTATAGAGGCCCATTTCCAGCAACTATCACTCCAGTGTTCTAATGGTACAATGTGTTTGCTCATTGGCTCAGAAGGCTAATTGATGATTAGAAAACCCTTGTGCAATCATGTTCACACATCTGAAAACACTTTAGCTCGTTACAGAAGCTACAAAACTGACCTCCCTTTGAGCAGATTGAGTTTCTGGAGCATCACATTTGTGGGGTCAATTAAACGCTCAAAATGGCCAGAAAAGGAGAACTTTCATCTGAAACTCGACAGTCTATTCTTGTTCTTAGAAATGAAGGCTATTCCACAAAATTGTTTGGGTGACCCCAAACTTTTGAACGGTAGTGTAGGTTGAATAGGATTTTCAAATCATTATATTCTGTTTTTATTTACGATTTACAGAACGTGCCAACTTCAGTGGTTTTGAATATGACTCACAGTTTCAACTCTGGACTCATTGTGGTTTCATTGTTAACATATCGGACTTCATCAATTGATTAATCATGCTTCAATAAAACATGCCATACTGACAAATACTCCAGAGTCCATTAAAACGTCACAGAAGATAAGGCAGCAATCTCGATAAGACAGTTGAGGAAAAATGTACTCCTTCACATTCTTTGTCTATTCAAAATGACCACACTCTAAAATGCAAGTTCATGTTAAAATCGTTAACGTCGGGATTGGAGAGCACAAACGTGAGGATTATTTCCATTCCGCACTATTCACTATTGTAATAACTCACTGAATAATAAATGTAATAATAATATAATAATATATTATATAATAATATAATATAATATATATATATATATATATATATATATATATATATATATAAATATATATATATATATATTTATATATATATATATATATATATTATTATTATATATTATTATTATATATATTATATATATATATATATATATATATATATATATATATATATATATATATATATGTATATATATATATATATATAATATATATATATATATAATATATATATATATTATTATATATAAATTATATATATATATATTATATATATTTATATATAAATATATATATATATATATATATATATATATATATATATATATATATATATATATATATATATATATATATATATATATATATATATATATATATATATATATAAATATAATAATAATAAATGTAATAACCCACTGAAGGCAAAGCACCTTGAAAAAAACACAAGCTCGACATATTTGTTGTTTTATAAATCCTCTCTTCAACAGAGCAGAGCGACTCTTTTCAGAAGAGGAGGATGAAGAACTTTTTGCACTTCAGGACATGAGTGATGGGCATTGCAGGGTAGCGCCTTCAAATATGAAATCAAGGATTTACGATTTGTCAGTTTCACTTCAGGCTCATTACGGAAAAACGTGCAGGCGCCACCGAGTCAAGACCCAAGACCTCACTCAGCCTTACAGTTGGGAAGGTGAACACCCGCAACATTTCTCGGGGTGATATATAGCAAAAAGAGCGTCGTTGGCGAGTCAGCATGTTTCAATCATATCGTTTGACGAGCTTCTGGTGGCCCCTTGAAACCTCAGCATGTCCCAACCTACCACGATTGAAGCAAAACAAGTTCAACTGCATCATTGCAAAATGTATGTTATTAAATGCCTACTGAAATCAATTTTTTTTATTTAAACGGGGATAGCAGATCCATTCTATGTGTCATACTTGATCATTTCGCGATATTGCCATATTTTTGCTGAAAGGATTTAGTAGAGAACAACGACGATAAAGTTCGCAACTTTTGGTCTCTGATAAAAAAAAGCCTTGCCTGTACCGGAAGTAGTGTGACGTAGTCAGTTGTTCACCTCCTCATATTTTCCTATTGTTTTCAACGCAGCTAGAGCGATTCGGACCGAGAAAGTGACGATTACCCCATTAATTTGAGTGAGGATGAAAGATTTGTGGATGAGGAAGGTTAGAGTGACGGACTAGAATGCAGTGCAAGACATATCTTTTTTTCGCTCTGACCGTAACTTAGGTACAAGCTGGCTCATTGGATTCCACACTCTCTCCTTTTTCTATTGTGGATCACGGATTTGTATTTGAAACCACCTCGGATACTATATCCTCTTGAAAATGAGAGTCGAGAACGCGAAATGGACATTCACAGTGACTTTTATCTCCACGACAATACATCGGCGAAGCTCTTTAGCTACTGAGCTAACGTGATAGCATCTGGCTCAAAGGCAGATAGAAACAAAATAAATAAATCCCTGACTGGAAGGATAGACAGAAGATCAACAATACTATTAAACCATGGACATGTAAATACACGGTTAATAATTCTTAGCCTGGCAAAGCTTAACAATGCTGTTGCTAACGACGCTGAAGCTAACTTAGCAACCGGACCTCACAGAGCTATGATAAAAACATTAGCGCTCCACCTACGCCAGCCAGCCCTCATCTGCTCATCAACACCCGTGCTCACCTGCGTTCCAGCGATCGACAGCGCGACGAAGGACTTCACCCGATCACAGATGCGTTTGGCGGCTAGCGTCGGCTAGCGTCGGCTAGCACGTCTGCTATCCAAGTAAGTCCTCCGTGTTGTGTTGCTACAGCCAGCCGCTAATAGACCGATCCCACCTACAACTTTCTTCTTTGCAGTCTCCATTGTTCATTAAACAAATTGCAAAAGATTCACCAACACAGATGTCCAGAATACTGTGGAATTTTGAGATGAAAACAGAGCTTTTTTGTATTGTTTTCAATGGGGTACCGATACTTCTGTTTCACTGGCTACGTCACGCGCATACGTCATCATCCAAAGGCGTTTTCAACCGGAAGTTTAGCGGGAAATTTAAAATGTCACTTTATAAGTTAACCCGGCCGTATTGGCATGTGTTGCAATGTTAAGATTTCATCATTGATATATAAACTATCAGACTGCGTGGTCGCTAGTAGTGGCTTTCAGTAGGCCTTTAAAGGCCCACTACTAGCGACCACGCAGTCTGATAGTTTATATATCAATGATGAAATCTTAACATTGCAACACATGCCAATACGGCCGGGTTAACTTATAAAGTGACATTTTAAATTTCCCGGGAAATATCCGGCTGAAAACGTCTCGGTATGATGACGTTTGCGCGTGACGTCACGGGTTGAACGGAACACACAATGGTGTCCCAATACAAACAGCATCTGTTTTCATCTCAAAATTCCACAGTATTCTGGACATCTGTGTTGGTGAATCTTTTGCAATTTGTTTAATGAACAATGGAGACTGCAAAGAAGAAAGTTGTAGGTGGGATCGGTCTATTAGCGGCTGGCTGTAGCAACACAACACGGAGGACTTACTTGGATAGCAGATGTGCTAGCCGACGCTAGCCGACGCTAGCCGCCAAACGCATCTGTGATCGGGTGAAGTCCTTCGTCGCGCTGTCGATCGCTGGAACGCAGGTGAGCACGGGTGTTGATGAGCAGATGAGGGCTGGCTGGCGTAGGTGGAGCGCTAATGTTTTTATCATAGCTCTGTGAGGTCCGGTTGCTAAGTTAGCTTCAGCGTCGTTAGCAACAGCATTGTTAAGCTTTGCCAGGCTGAGAATTATTAACCGTGTAGTTACATGTCCATGGTTTAATAGTATTGTTGATCTTCTGTCTATCCTTCCAGTCAGGGATTTATTTATTTTGTTTCTATCTGCCTTTGAGCCAGATGCTATCACGTTAGCACAGTAGCTGAAGAGCTTCGTCGATGTATTGTCGTGGAGATAAAAGTCACTGTGAATGTCCATTTCACGTTCTCGACTCTCATTTTCAAGAGGATATAGTATCCCAGGTGGTTTAAAATACAAATCCGTGATCCACAATAGAAAAAGGAGAGAGTGTGGAATCCAATGAGCCAGCTTGTACCTAAGTTACGGTCAGAACGAAAAAAGATGCGTCCTGCACTGCACTCTAGTCCTTCACTCTCACGTTCCTCATCCACGAATCTTTCATCCTCGCTCAAATTAATGGGGTAATCGTCGCATTCTCGGTCCGAATCGCCCTCGCTGCTGGTGTAAACAATGGGCAAATGTGAGGAGCCTTTCAACCTGTGACGTCACGCTACTTCCGGTACTTTTTTTTATCAGCGACCAAAAGTTGCGAACTTTATCGTCGATGTTCTCTACTAAATCCTTTCAGCAAAAATATGGCAATATCGCGAAATGATCAAGTATGACACATAGAACGGATCTGCTATCCCCATTTAAATTTAAAAACATTCATTTCAGTAGGCTTTTAAATGTTATGTGGAAGTTAAAGGAAGTGTTTTAAATGTTGAAAAAAATCACAATATGACCAAAGCCCAAACTGCTCACAGGTATACCACAATTGTGTCTCTTTAAGAATGTCCGTTTCGCCTCAGTTCCAGCAGCACTCATGCTTGCCCGGACCATGATGCCACCACCACCGCCGGTGCTTGACTGAAAGACACAATTGTCATCTCACGTGTCATTTTCAAAGGATAGTACATCTGTACTGCTAAACAAGATGTGCACTGACTACTCTCCAGGTTTCATTTCTATAGGTATTGTCCCTAAAGAATGTATATATATACACTAGCGTTCAAAAGTTTGGGGTCACATGTAAATGTCCTTATTTTTGAAGGAAAAGCACTGTACTTTTCAATGAAGATAACTTTAAACTAGTCTTAACTTTAAAGAAATACACTCTATACATTGCTAATGTGGTAAATGACTATTCTAGCTGCAAATGTCTGCTTTTTGGTGCAATATCTACATAGGTGTATAGAGGCCCATTTCCAGCAACTATCACTCCAGTGTTCTAATGGTACAATGTGTTTGCTCATTGGCTCAGAAGGCTAATTGATGATTAGAAAACCCTTGTACAATCATGTTCACACATCTGAAAACAGTTTAGTTACAGAAGCTACAAAACTGACCTTCCTTTGAGCAGATTGAGTTTCTGGAGCATCACATTTGTGGGGTCAATTAAACGCTCAAAATGGCCAGAAAAAGAGAACTTTCATCTGAAACTTGACAGTCCATTCTTGTTCTTACGGTAGTGTATGTCTTAAAAATGGTTGCTGAAATGCAAAGGGCTGTGCGATACTCTATTATCATGCTTTGCCGTGGGTGTTGTGTTCTTATAGTGTTGTTTGTTGTGCGACTATTTTCTTACAAGTCCAAGAACAAGTCTTTAGTTGGTCTCAAATTGTTCAGATGTTTGTGAGCTTTAGGAATGTTACCTTCCAGCATGACAATGACACAAAAGAATGTCTTAAACAGGCAAACGTTTATGTTTTAGAATGCCCCAGCTGGAACCCAGACCTAAATCCAATTGGCGCTGTTGGGTGACACAAAGAGGGGCGGTGATGACCTTGTACTCTTGTTAGATTTGAATTGCTTTTGTAAAGTAGACTGGCAATATGACAATCTAGGCACGTACCCAAATATAAGATGTTTTTTTCTCCTGAAAGGGCTTGTTTGCAGCCGTGATAAAGAGGCCAAGTAAAAAAATGTGAAAAGAACATTGAAAACATTATTATTTTTAAACATTTCATTTTGTGTGAAAAATGGGCCTTGAGAGGCACAATGGCCCAGTGGTTAACACATCCATCTCCTCGTTCTCCTTTTCTGTTGGGATTTGGAGTTTGCATGTTCTGCCTGTGCTCGCGTGGGTTCTCTCCGGGTGTGCGGGCATCCTACCATCCCCAAAACATGCATGTTAGGTTCATTGGAGACTCTAATACAGGGATCACCAACCTTTTTGAAAGCAAGAGCTACTTCTTGGGTAGTGATTAATGCGAAGGGCTACCAGTTTGATACACACTTAAATAAATTGCCAGAAATAGCCAATTTGCTCAATTTACCTTTAACTCTATGTTATTATTAATAATTAATGACATTTACACTTAATTGAACGGTTTAAAAGTGGAGAAAACATGAAAAAAATGACAATTAAATTTTGAAACATAGTTTATCTTCAATTTCGACTCTTTAAAATTCAAAATTCAACTGAAAAAAAGAAGAGAAAAACTAGCTAATTCGAATCTTTTTGAAAAAATAAAAAAAATAATCTATGGAACATCATTAGTAATTTTTCCTGATTAAGATTAATTTTATAATTTGGATGACATGTTTTAAATAGGTTAAAATCCAATTTACACTTTGTTAGAATATATAACAAATTGGACCAAGCTATATTTCTAACAAAGACAAATCATTATTTCTTCTAGATTTTCCAGAACAAACATTTTAAAAGGAATCCAAAAGACTTTGAAATAAGATTTAAATTTGATTCTACAGATTTTCTAGATTCGCCAAAATATTTTTTTTGAATTTTAATCATAATAAGTTTGAAGAAATATTTCACAAATATTCTTCGTCGAAAAAACAGAAGCTAAAATGAAGAATTAAATGAAAATTTACTTATTATTCTTTACAATAAAATAAAAAAATTTACTCCAACATTGATTTAAATTGTCAGGAAAGAAGAGGAAGGAATTGAATAGGTAAAAAGGTATATGTGTTTAAAAATCCTAAAATCCTTTTTAAGGTTGTATTTTTTCTCTAAAATTGTCTTTCTGAAAGTTATAAAAAGCAAAGTAAAAAAAATAATGAATTTATTTAAACAAGTGAAGACCAAGTCTTTAAAATATTTTCTTGGATTTTCAAATTCTATTTGAGTTTTGTCTCTCTTAGAATTAAAAATATCGGGCAAAGCAAGACCAGCTTGTTAGTAAATAAATACAATTTAAAAAATAGAGGCAGCTCACTGGTAAGTGCTGCTATTTTTAGAACAGGCCAGCGGGCTACTCATCTGGTCCTTACGGGCTACCTGGTGCCCGCGGGCACCGCGTTGGTGACCCCTGCTCTAATATATCCATAAGTGTTGGTCTGAACAACTGTCTGTGCCCTGTGGTTGACCGCAGACCAGTCCACCCCAGCTCTTGCTCCAAGTCGGCTGGGATAGGCTCCAGCTCATGTGTGAGTCTTATGAGGACAAGCGGTATAGATTTAGAAAATTGATCGATGGGTCTTAATAAAGGAGTTTATATTCAAGGTTGTCTTATATACGGTAAATATGCTAAATATTTATTTCACTATAAATTAAAGGCCTACTGAAAGCCACTACTAGCGACCACGCAGTCTGATAGTTTATATATCAATGATGAAATCTTAACATTGCAACACATGCCAATACGGCCGGGTTAACTTATAAAGTGACATTTTAAATTTCCCGCGAAATATCCTGCTGAAAACGTCTATGTATGATGACGTTTGCGCGTGACGTCACGGATTGTAGCGGACATTTTGGGACACCATTGTGGCCAGCTATTAAGTCGTCTGTTTTCATCGCAAAATTCCACAGTATTCTGGACATCTGTGTTGGTGAATCTTTTGCAATTTGTTTAATGAACAATGGAGACAGCAAAGAAGAAAGCTGTAGGTGGGAAGCGGTGTATTAGCGGCCGGCTGCAGCAACACAAACACGTAGCGGCTATGTCGTAGCCGGTGTTTCATTGTTTACATTCCCGAACGATGACAGTCAAGCTTTACCATTGGCCTGTGGAGAACTGGGAGAACAGAGACTCTAACCAGGAGGACTTTGAGTTGGATACGCGGTACCGTGAGTACGCAGCTGCGGCTTCCAAACATTTCATCGCTTGCCCGTACGTGCGTGCCGCTATGTGCATGTCACGTACGTAACTTTGGGGAAATATATGCGCTGTATGAACTTTGCGGAGGTGAGCGGTACTTTGGGCTGTGGGATTGAGTGTGTTGTGCGGGTGTTTGATTTGTATTGGCGGGTTATATGGACGGGAGGGGGGAGGTGTTTGTTATGCGCGATTAATTTGTGGCATATTAAATATAAGCCTGGTTGTGTTGTGGCTAATAGAGTATATATATGTCTTGTGTTTATTTACTGTTTTAGTCATTCCCAGCTGAATATCAGGTCCCACCCGCCTCTCACAGCATCTTCCCTATCTGAATCGCTTCCACTGCCCTCTAGTCCTTCACTCTCACTTTCCTCATCCACGAATCTTTCATCCTCGCTCAAATTAATGGGGAAATCGTCACTTTCTCGGTCCGAATCGCTCTCGCTGCTGGTGGCCATGATTGTAAACAATGTGCAGACGTGAGGAGCTCCACAACCTGTGACGTCACGCTACTTCCGGTACAGGCAAGGCTTTTTTATCAGCGACCAAAAGTTGCGAACTTTATCGTCGATGTTCTCTACTAAATCCTTTCAGCAAAATTATGGCAATATCGCGAAATGATCAAGTATGACACATAGAATGGACCTGCTATCCCCGTTTGAATAAGAAAATCTAATTTCAGTAGGCCTTTAAGTTGTAAATATAGGACAGCAGAGAATTGCCGATTCTATATGCAGACATTACTCATGAATAGTGCAATTAAATCAAAATTTGTACTCTAGTATTGAAATATCCATTCCCAATGTCTCTGCTTTACTTGTCTTTACTGAATGGCCTGACTTATCTTAAAGGCCTACTGAAAGCCACTACTAACGACCACACAGTCTGATAGTTTATATATCAATGATGAAATCTTAACATTGCAACACATGCCAATCTTTTGTTTCTATATGCAGTTAAGCCCGATGCTATCACGTTAGCTCCGTAGCACGATGTATTGTCGTGGAGATAAAAGGCACTGAATGTCCATTTCGCGTTCTCGACTCTCATTTTCAAGAGGATATAGTATCCCAGGTGGTTTAAAATACAAATTCGTGATCCACAATAGAAAAAGGAGAAAGTGTGGAATCCAATGAGCCAGCTTGTACCTAAGTTACGGTCAGAGCGGAAAAAGATACGTCCTGCACTGCCTCTAGTTCTTCACTCTAACGTTCCTCATCCACGAATCTTTCATCCTCGCTCAAATTAATGGGGTAATCGTAGCTTTGTCACTCCGAATATCTCTCGCTCCATTGTAAACAAAGGAAAATTGTGAGGAATACTAGCTCCTGTGACGTCACGCTACTTCCGGTACAGGCAAGGCTTTTTTTAATCAGCGAGCAAAAGTTGCGAAATTTATCGTCGATGTTCTCTACTAAATCCTTTCAGCAAAAATATGGCAATATCGCGAAATGATCAAGTATGACACATAGAATGGATCTGCTATCCCCGTTTACATTAAAAAAATGTCATTTCAGTAGGCATTTAATATCAAAATCAAATTACAGGATGTTATTTATGTAGTATGCTTATTTTCCTCGACTGGTGCACTAACATCATGTGGTTTATTTTATTTTTTACATATGTAGCATCATCTACAAAGATACAAATAATTGCTTTTGCGACATCTAGTGGACACATTTAGAACACCAGTTTCTTTCATTTAAAAATTTCGGCTCATTTTTGTACTTAGCAAACTCATCCCGCGGGCCGGATAAAACCTGTCCGCGGGCCTGGACCGAACCACGGGCCGTACGTTTAAACCAGGCCTGGCCCTAACCAATCTGGCGCCCTAGGCAAGATTTTAGGTGGCGCCCCCCCACATCGGCAGTGAAGTGTATATACTCACAAGAAACCGAATAGCTTTGTCTTTGACCTTTTTTTTTACTTAAAGAAAGCAAATTAACATATTATATGAGAATGTTATGTTATGATTATCTTTAACCGAATCACAGCAGTGCTCAAATTAAAAAACAGCATTCCCTCTCATGTGATATTGCTTAATTAACATTAATGATGTGCACTTTAACAACTAGGCTTACAACTATACCTAATATATAAAGGGGTGGAAAAGTGACTATTACCTGCAGGGCAAACATTAGCTAACCAGAAGGCAATAACAATGTCAACAAAAAACACCTGCTTAAAAGATCTAATACAAATGTCCCTGAGGAATGTAAGGTGGGAGTACTGTAATTACCCAACGTTACATTATTATTTTCCATAACAATTTAGCCCCCTCCACAATATTAACCCGACGTTAAAACAGAACAAGCTATTTATTGATTAGCAATTGCCGAATCATGTAACATTAGCTTAATGCTAAAAAGACAGGTTATTATCACATTCTGTAACAGATAACTAATTTCATGTAGGCTAACGTTACCTACCTGCTACCACTGTCTTTTTCTCGTTTCTCCTCCTCTTCTTTTCTATTTTTTCTTCCCTGGGCACCTGACAGTTTTGGCCGTTTTGACATCTTGTGTTGATTTTTTGATGTGGTGACGTCCAAAAAGAGTCATGATACAGGAAGGGAAGGGGCGCAGTGTGTGGGGGGGACGGGGGGGGGGGGGGGGGGGGGGGGGCGTAATGTTGTAACAAATAATATTTCTATTAAATAGGCTTTACTTTTCATTTTAATTAACGTGGGATTATTTTTTGTATTTAGAAATAGTAGTACCAACTTTTTTTTTCTTTTTTTCTCCAACATTTGTGGCACTGGCGTGGCGCCCCCTGATGGACGGCGCCCTTAGCATTTGCCTATACGGCCTATGCCACGGGCCGGCCCTGGTTTAAACCCTGCACTTCATAAAATACTTTATAAAATTTATGGATTTTGTCCGGTTTACAAGCTTCACATGCCGCCAGTAATTTTTGCCACGTCGCATCAGATCAATGAAATTGCCAAACGGGTAACGGTGGACCAATGAAATTGTTCACATTAAATCCAACACATTCGCACGACCATTCAGTCAACCATTTAGCGTGTTATGGACTCACCCTCATCAAAAGAAATGTCGAAATGCACATGACATAGTCTCAAATTTGAGGACGATTGAGCCCGTCATCAAAAAAAGTAAATATTTGCACAGAACGGAAATCCTTTGCCACAAACTGACCCCAAAAGACCGGACCGACGCTCGCCGAAGAGCTGAATTGCTCTCCAGTACGCTTCTCTATGCCGTGTTATAGGCACTGTCTTTTGTTAAATTTGTGTCTTCATGTTTCAATGTGTACACTTGCTGCTTATAGACTTGTGCGGCCAATAATTAGGTATGTGCGGCTTATATTTAGATGTGCTCCATAGCCTGGAAATGACGGTACTTATTGTTACATTCCTAGTTTGCTGTGTTTGCCTTTCCATAGCAACTCTGCCGTCCTCTTCTTTTCCCTCTCTTACAGTTGCCATGGCAGCGGAGAAGGGCAGGAGAGTCCGAGCACACCTGGCTGCAATCACCATGCTGTACTGGTCGCCTGAACCTGTTAGGTGCTGGTTTCTCCACGTGCATAGACCACGCCAGGGGTCACCAACCTTTTTGAAACCAAGAGCTACTTCTTGGGTAGTGATTAATGCGAAGGGCTACCAGTTTGATACACACTTAAATAAATTGCCAGAAATAGCCAATTTGCTCAATTTACCTTTAACTATGTTATTATTAATAATTAATGATATTTACACTTAATTGAATGGTTTAAAAGAGGAGAAAACACGAAAAAAATGAAAATTTTGAAACATAGTTTATCTTCAATTTCGACTCTTTAAAATTCAAAATTCAACCGAAAAAAAGAAGAGAAAAACTAGCTAATTTGAATCTTTTTGAAAAAATTAAAAGAATAATTTATGGAACATCATTAGTAATTTTTTCCTGATTAAGATTCATTTTAGAATTTGGATGACATGTTTTAAATAGGTTAAAATCCAATCTACACTTTGTTAGAATATATAAAAAATTGGGCCAAGCTATATTTCTAACTAAGACAAATCGTTATTTCTTCTAGATTTTCCAGAACAAAAATTTTAAAAGAAATTCAAAAGACTTTGAAATAAGATTGTAATTTGATTCTACAGATTTTCTAGATTTGCCAGAATAATTTTTTTGAATTTTAATCATGATAAGTTTGAAAAAATATTTCACAAATATTCTTCGTCGAAAAAACAGAAGCTAAAATGAAGAATTAAATTAAAATGTATTTATTATTCTTTACAATAAAAATAAAAAAATTACCCCAACATTGATTTAAATTGTCAGGAAAGAAGAGGAAGGAATTTAAAAGGTAAAAAGGTATATGTGTTTAAAAATCCTAAAATCATTTTCAAGGTTGTATTTTTTCTCTAAAATTGTCTTTCTGAAAGGTATAAGAAGCAAAGTAAAAAAAATAAATGAATTCATTTGAACAAGTGAAGACCAACTTTTTAAAACATTTTCTTGGATTTTCAAATTCTATTTGAGTTTTGTCTCTTTTAGAATTAAAAATGTCGGGCAAAGCGAGACCACCTTGCTAGTAAATAAATAAAATTTAAAAAATAGAGGCAGCTCACTGGTAAGTGCTGCTATTTGAGCTATTTTTAGAACAGGCCAGCGGGCTACTCATCTGGTCCTTACGGGCTACCTGGTGCCCGCGGGCACCGCGTTGGTGACCCCTGCTATAAAGTTATATAAGCCTTGCTTGTTCAATATTCAATGCAAAACTTGTTTGGGTCCCTATTAAAAGGTTAATTTGTTCAACCTTGGCCCGCGGCTTTGTTCAGTTTTACATTTTGGCCCACTCTGTATTTGAGTTTGACACCCCCGCTTTAAATTATCATTACTTTTTTGATTTGTGTTTTAGTTTTGCCTTGTCATTTCAGTAGAGCACTTTGAATTGTACAAATTGAGCTCTTGCTTTGCCACGCCTATGTCAACTTGTCATCCTTGATTCACTCCATGGGGTGCAGTAAGTCATGACACTCCTGCACTTTAACGAGCAGGGTGGTTTCTTGAGAAATGACTTATCAGAATCCAAGTCCAGGCCTACCAAGAGTTAAACCCAAATGAGTCTTTATCATACGAGTCAGATTTATGAGGCATAAAAGAGACATTGTTTTCTTTCACTTCTGCATTGATCAACTCAATGGAGTTCTCAACGAGGCCTACGACCTTGCTAGAATATGTTTCATAATCAAGTCAATGAAGCGGTGTCGGTAGATTACAGCAGGGTCAGCCTCCTGATTTAGAGTCTAATGTTCTTCTGCTTGGTAACTAACCCTTATGTGGTGTCCTGATTGTTTTTACAACTGAAAATTAACCCTGATTGACGTCACTATTTGAAAGGCATGCTGGCGTACAAGATAATACCGATATCCTCTACTTTTTATCATAATTTGACTAACCATTAATGACTTTTATTATGGCCAATATATTGCTGATTCCCGCCCTTATCCAACACAAATACTTTCTGTTCTGTTTTGCCATGTTGTCATCCCATAAAGGTATGTACCGGGTTTTTGTGATGAGTCGGCAAAAGACCCAAAAAGTACAGCATAGGGTGCACTGAGCTGTATGTGAGAAATCGGAAGATCATCCATTTTCTACCACCTATCCGTCTCGGGGTCGCCCGGTTGCCCATCCCAGTTGCACACAAATCGCCAGAGGTGGGTAGAGTAGCCAGAAATTGTACTCAAGTAAGTGTACTGTTAATTTAGAGATTTATTACTCAAGTAAAAGTAAGGAGTAGTCACCCAAATATTTACTAGAGTAAAAGTAAAAAGTATGTTGTGAAAAAACTACTCAAGTACTGAGTAACTGATGAGTAACCTGTTCGTTTAATGATGACGGCAACAAATAATGCACAAAAAACATAAAAATAGCAATGAGTAAATTCAGAGCCACAAATATATCTCTTAAGCAACTAAAACAATAATATATATTAAATAATAATACATTAAAATAAAAAAAATTAAGGCAAATTGAGCCACAATAACTTAACAGCACCATAGGCTCAGTAAGCAGAGATTACGAAGGAAAATAACAAGTTAGCCTTTACGCAAACCATAAACTGATAGGTGTAACAGCACCATGGGCTCAGTAGGCATTCATTGATTGATTGATTGAAACTTGTATTAGTAGATTGTACAGTACAGTACATATTCCGTACAATTGACCACTAAATGGTAACACCCCAATAAGTTTTCCAACTTGTTTATATGGGGGTCCACGTGTGACGGTCATGTGACCGCCTGGCTCTGTTTGATTGGTGAAACTAAGTCAAACGTCACCAGTGACTGTATTTGATTGGTGAAACGGAGTCAAACGTCACCAGTGACTGCATTTGATTGGTGAAACGGAGTCAAACGTCACCAGTGACTGCATTTGATTAGTGAAACGGAGTCAAACGTCACCAGTGACTGCATTTGATTGGTGAAACGCAGGCATGCGACAGATCCTTCTTTGAAGGTCTGTCTGACAAACCAAAACAAACAGAGCGTGCATTAACAGATGGATAAAAATCAGTAGCGAGTAGCAAGCTGAATGTAGATAAATTGAGCAGAGTAAAAGTAGCGTTTCTTCTCTATAAATATACTCAAGTAAAAGTAAAAGTATGTTGCATTAAAACTACTCTTTGAAGTACAATTTATCCCAAAAGTTACTTAAGTAGTAAGTAATCGATTAAGTAGTCACTTTTGCCAGGGCCGTCTATGTAGAAACCCGACTGAAGGGTTTACAAAGGTTGCTAGACGCTGAGTGTTCATTTAACTGGGTATCTGGGTATTATCTTCCACCCAACTCTCTCGTTTGAGTCACACATAAAGAGTGTTACTACAAACCCCGTTTCCATATGAGTTGGGAAATTGTGTTAGATGTAAATATAAACGGAATACAATGATTTGCAAATCATTTTCAAGCCATATTCAATTGAATGCACTACAAAGACAACATATTTGATGTTCAAACTCATAAACTTTATTTTTTGCAAATAATAATGAACTTAGAATTTCATGGCTGCAACACGTGCCAAAGTAGTTGGGAAAGGGCATGTTCACCACTGTGTTACATGGCCTTTCCTTTTAACAACACTCAGTAAAGGTTTGGGAACTGAGGAGACACATTTTTGAAGCTTCTCAGGTGGAATTCTTTCCCATTCTTGCTTGATGTACAGCTTAAGTTGTTCAACAGTCCGGGGGTCTCCCTTCTGCTATTTTAGGTGCCACACATTTTCAATGGGAGACAGGTCTGGACTACAGGCAGGCCAGTCTAGTACCCGCACTCTTTTACTATGAAGCCACGTTGATGTAACACGTGGCTTGGCATTGTCTTGCTGAAATAAGCAGGGGCGTCCATGGTAATGTTGCTTGGATGGTACCATATGTTGCTCCAAAACCTGTATGTACCTTTCAGCATTAATGGCGCCTTCACAGATGTGTAAGTTACCCATGTCTTGGGCACTAATACACCCCCATACCATCACACATGCTGCCTTTTACACTTTGCGCCTATAACAATCCAGATGATTCTTTTCCTCTTTGGTCCGGAGGACACGACGTCTACAGTTTCCAAAAACAATTTGAAATGTGGACTCGTCAGACCACAGAAAACGTTTCCACTTTGCATCAGTCCATCTTAGATGAGCTTGGGCCCAGCGAAGCCGGCGGCATTTCTGGGTGTTGTTGATAAATGGCTTTCGCTTTGCATAGTTTCATGGGATGTTCCAAAAAAAGTGTTTGATGAGCATTCCTTTTTTGCCAATTGTGCCAGCTTTTTTGAAACATGTTGCAGGCATCAAATTCCAAATGAGCTAATATTTGCAAAGAATAAAGTTTTCCAGTTCGAACGTTAAATATCTTGTCTTTGCAGTCTATTTAATTGACTATAGGTTGAAAATGATTTGTAAATCATTGCATTTTGTTTGTATTTACAATTTACACAACGTGCCAACTTCACCGGTTTTGGGTTTTGTAAAAACACTTTGTGGCAACCAGGTGTGTCCTGGTGGCCAGTCAGGAATAGGTGTGGAAGTCAGTGTTCATTAGCAGACAATGAAAGCACATTGGCAATGGAATTTATTAATAGGAGCACTGGAATGTAAACAACATCCAAACATGACAGTCCGATATTGACATGGAGGTTAATGACAATTCATATCGTAAACACAGATGTGGAGGTCCACTTCACACCCCCAAAAAGCAGAGAATAAGGAGGTAAGCTGCTAGTATTCTATTTTGTGTCATCTCCTACTGATGTTTTATAACTGGAATTGTACCTTGAGTTGAGTAGAATTGTGCTTGAGGATATGCAGACAGAACATAGATCGATAAATACTTTGTCTTCAAGAGAAATTCCCATTTTCAGCACAGGGGCAGGCAAAGGGGGGCGTTCCAAGTACAATTAGTTATCTACCGATTACTCAAAAACTAATTTATATTACGGGAAATGAGTTTGCATGTTCTACCCGTGACTGCGTGGGTTCCCTACAGGTACTCCGGCTTCCTCCCACCTCCAAAGACATGCACCTGGGGATAGGTTGATTGGCAACTTGGGAATAGGCTGATTGGCAACACTAAATGGTCCCTAGTGTGTGAATGTGAGTGTGGATGTTGTCTGTCTATCTGTGTTGGCCCTGTGATGAGGTGGCGACTTGTCCAAGGTGTACACCGCCTTCTGCCCGAGTGCAGCTGGGATAGGCTCCAGCACCCCCCGCGACCCCGAGAGGGACAAGCGGTAGAAAATGGAAGGATGGATAGAAAATTATTTATTTCCAAGACATACAAAAAACTAAAATACATGAAAGAAAACATGTTTGTGAAATATGGGTCATCTGGATGCTGTGGGTCCTTAAAATGCTTCGGAAGACAGGCATAGATATCCTCAACGTTTTGTAAATATTAGTCAAATATCCATAAATTATGGACATCTAGGCCTTGGTCACACTGCAGGTCAATTTTTTTGCCCATACGCAACCTTTTATCAAATGTTTTAATGTCAGTGAGAACAGTACGATTCCGAATTTTTCATATTCCGCCAGGCCTCTCTTGTATGTGGAAATATTTGCAAAAAAGAACAAAAGTGTACCAGTTCGAACGTTAAGTATGTTGTCTTTGCAGTGTATTCAATTGAATATAAGTTGAAAAAGATTTGCAAATCATTGTATTCTGTTTTTATTTACCATTTACACAACGTGCCAACTTCACTGGTTTTGGGTTTTGCACATGATTGTTTAAGACCTCTAGTTTCTTCCGTGAACCATGGGGAACGCCTTTTAGAGGCCTTTTTTTCAGTTGTACCTGTGCTATACTGTCAATGGTGTTGTGCAAGACATCTTTATATATATATATATATATATATATATATATATATATATATATATATATATATATATATATATATATATATATATATATATATATATATATATATATATTAGGGCTGCAACTAACAACTAATTTGATAATCGATTAATCTGTTGATTATTACTTCAATTAATCGTTTAATAATCGGATAAAAGAGACAAACTTCATTTCTATCCTTTCCAGTATTTTATTGGGAAAAAAAACAGCATAATGGCACCATACTTATTTTGATTATTGTTTCTCAGCTGTTTGTAAATGTTGCAGTTTATAAATAAAGATTTATCAAAAATTAAAATTAAAAAAAAGTCTCTGCGCATGCGCATAGCATAGATCCAATCCAACGAATCGATGACTAAATTAATCGCCAACTATTTTTATAATCGATTTTAATTGATTTAATCGATTAGTTGTTGCAGCCCTAATATATATATATATATATACACACACATATATATATATATATATATATATATATATATATATATATATATATATATATATATATATATATATATATATATATATATATATATATATCCCTTCATACAGACAGAGACTGAAACTGGCTAAACCTGTTATGAGGAACATTAAGTGTTTCACCGCCGAGTCTGTGGACGAGTTGCGTGCTTGTTGGGAAACGACATACTGGGAGGCAATTGGAGCGGCCACGAACAATCTGGACGAGTATACGGACACTGTGACCTCATATATACAGTTCAATGAGGCACGCATCATTCCAACGCGCACCAGGGTTTGTTATAACAACGACAAGCCCTGGTTCACACCCAAGCTCCGACAGCTGCGCAAGAAGAAGGAGGCTGCTTGGAGAAGCGGGGACCGAAGTACATACAGAGAAGCGAAGTACCACTTCACCAGGGAAGTGGAGAAAGCTAAATCTGTGTACTCTAACCGTCTACAGGAACA